>NC_044562.1:28642371-28942371 GCF_007565055.1 Rhinopithecus roxellana
TTTCAAACATTTATTTTTGCAGAGGCCTCTGTTTCCATACAATCATCTTGGGATCCCGTGGAGTGCAAGAGGTTGGAAAGAATCATTCTCAAAATAATAAAAAGTTGGTGGGGTGCAGTGGCTCACGGCTCTGATCTCTGCACTTGGAGGCCCAGGCGGGGGCAGCTCCATGTCAGCAGATGGAGACCAATCCCTGACAACATGGTGAAACTCCGTTCTCTACAAAAAACAGAAAAAAAAAAAAAAAAAAAAAAATTAGACGGGCGCCGGTGGGTGGCGGCGCCTGTAATAGTCTCAGCTACTCCGGCCGACTGAGGCAGGAGAAGGCGCACGGAGGCGGAGCTTGCAGTGAGCCGAGATCATGCCAAAAGCACTCCCTCCTGGGTGACAGAGTGAGACTCTGTCTCAAAAATAAATAAAATCAAATAAAAAAATAAAAAATAATTAAAAAGTTTCCCTGTTGCTCTACAAGAGTATTAATTTCTTTCCAAGTCTATTTCTGGATCATGTGCGATTTTTAGTTGAAAATGTGGTTATAAAAGAACAAAAGAAAGAAAGAATGGCCACACCTCGCCCAAGAATTAATTTCTCTTAAGACTGTGTACCTCAGTGATTTGTAAATAGGCGGAATATCTTCTAAAAGGCTATTACTATCAATGTGTAATTCACATTGGTCCAATTGTATGTGAAGCATCGTCCTCACGTTTAAAACTAAGTTCCTGCTAGTGCAATCAAAATGCCTTCGCTTTTGTCAATGCTGAGTTGAGAGGGTCATGTTCCATGTAGCCAAATTGTGGAAAACGGAGGCTAGAAAGTGATGAGTACCTGTTCACTTTATCAAACAAAGGCCACTTGGTCAATCCAAGTGACTGTTAATGGTTTCTGAACTAGGGTACCCCTCCAGAGGGCAGAACAGATCTTAGATAACGGTCCTAGGCTCTGCAAACAACTAGCTGGGAAGCTTCTATTCTTAATTGTTTAGGGTCATGGGTTATTTCTGATTTGCCAGTCCTGTAGTCACTTGTTTACTTTTATATAACAACAGAACTTACTATGGGTGAAGGAGAAATGAAATAAAAATTATGCTCATAAAGCATTTGAAGTAGCAGTAATTTTCTCAATGAATGATGCTGGGTTAACATGTGCTTACATGCAGTTAGCCTAACACAGAGCAACATATTTGTAGTGGATGATTGACTTCCGACAGAAACGCAGATCCATTTCCCAAAGTGTTTTTTTAAAACTCGTTTTAAACAACAATGTGGGTATGATCTTTCTTGAGTTTTAAATTAATATGCTTGAATGACAAATGCTGCCATTGTGTACCTCTTCAAAAAACGGGTCTATTCTCATGTTGTAATCCTATTCCTTGGTCAACAACCTCAAAAAACAATGGTTCAGCAATACAAACGACTTGTCAACTGGCAAATAGGCTTGGAATTGAGATTCTTACTTTTCAGGCCTGCTGAAGAAAACGAATATCCACCAGGCAGACTAATTAAAATTAGAAGCCACTATTAGTAGCTGTTATTTGCATTCATAAGCCTCTAAGTAAAATGTGTTTGCAAATCTATTGACGAAGTTGGCAGTATTATGAGACGTTGCCCTGTGGATTGCCAAGTGATGACGTGAATAATATTCAACATAATAGGCCAGAGTATTATCATTGTTAATGGTTGACATTCCTTTTCCTAAAACAAGGGCTCATTATTTAGGAGCCTTGTGTAACATGTTTCTTTCTTCTCTATTTCTTGTCTTTTCGAACCAGCTTTTCATTCTTGGTTTATATTCACTAATGACAACTTTTTCTTTCTCTAGTTATTAAAAACCAATGCATTCTCCAAAAAGAAAGCACGGCTTTCTGTTTGGTCAAACATAAAACCAGTTGAAATGAGTAATATGAAACCCCCGATATCAAAGCAAACAACAAGAAAATAAACCAACCAACTCACGAACTCTCACAGGGGTTTAACAACAAGCTTGCTCAGAATATAAAAATGAATGGCTCGTATCGTTAGGGGACGTCTGTGTGCCGATCATGGAGGAGAAAGAGAAGGAAACGACGAGAAGACGAATAGAGGAAGAAATTTGAAAGGAAGAGGAAAGCAAAAGGGAGAGATAGGGGTACCTGTGTTTTAAGTAATGAAGAGAGGAAGCCAATGCAATCTGCATGCTTTATTTCATGTGTTCAGCTATTACATCACACAGGAGAGGTATAATAAGTTGTACTAGTGAGTGTTAGGTCACCCTAATGCATACCAATAAAAATCTTCTTTCCCCTAAAGAGCGGGAAGCATTTATAACTCGCCATTTGGAGAGTTACTATTTTTTAGTCTAAAGATTTTTATGGATCCTATTTTCCTGGGAGGCTATGAAGTATGGAAAGCCGTGCCACATGTTGCAGAAGACGAGGAAATTCCTTTTGTCGTTCTTTAAAACAAAACAAGAAATACCAGAAGCGAAAAAACAATCATTTAAACTGCAGTTTTCTTTATGGAATTTGATGTCAGATACTTTGTAAAACCTGCCCCCCTATCATGGTTAAAATAGCACCAATGAATCCAGGGAAATGTTTTATTATAAGACGGTATCATGGATCTTTGAAGTCACATGTGTATTCATGAATTCTCGGGATGTTGTGAGTATAAAATGAAGTCGTATGCATAAAAAATGAGCTCTGTAGATGAGGTCATCTAGAGATGGAGGTAGTACAACAGGAAAAGTTAGAGCTGAAAATATCTGAAGGATTGGATTTTTAGAAAAAATAGAAATTGGTATTCTATGAACAATATTGAAAACACTGTACTTTGTGTATAATAGAGGGAGGTAAAACAATAGTATTTTATACCTTAATTAGAATATACAAAATTTCCAAAGAATCATTACAGTTTACACATAATTTATCTAATAAATAATAATATATGTTATATAATTTTACATACACATATATGCATATATACAATCATATACATTTATATGTATATGAATATTACATATTTTTATTTATTCCTTGATCATTTTCCATTATGTGAAAACACGACTGATTTAAGAAATGAGAGTGCATGAAATTATCCCTTGTAGTAATAAACATCTGGTATATTTGGTATAAGTCTTCTAAAAAGCCTATATAACACCAAACCTGTAATATTGTTCTAACAAGAGTAAGCTATGTCACTATATATAGAATCACAACATTCTAGATTTCTAATATATTTGTCAAATCTTCAAGGAAAGAGAAACCAAGTCCATTTTCCCACTTATGTAAAAAGCTTTCCTACTAGGAAAACATGGTGATGGCCTTGTTAGCCTTCATCAGATAGAGTCAGACGATAGACGGTGTTCATATTGAATCAAGCTGCCTAGTGTTCCACCTTGTAAATATAACATTACATTTCATTGGTGATGGAATTATTTCAATTTGCCATGGCGCTGCTTTTCTGAAACTATCTGTGGACCCATGTAGGTCAAGGGGAAGAAAAATCAAGGGTCATCCTAAGTTTATACCATATAGTGTTTTCATTTTCTATCCAGCTAAGTACATCCAGGCTCCCTGTGGGGCAAGTCTTTTTCCCTTTGTCTGTTATTTTCAGGAAAAGGGCTACATATGACAGTCTCAGAATCTTACCAGCCTGAACACAGATGGTAAAGATTACAGCACGCTGAGTATTGACCTTTAGAAGCTGCCTTTCTTCTCAAGGTTCTTCTAGTTTGACAGTTAACTAGCTTTTCCTCAATTAATTTCATTACTAACACTAGTTTTGCCTTTTATTTTTCCTCTGATAAGTGTTAGCTACACTTATCAACAAAGTTGAGTCTTACTCTGAGCAGTTGGCAGACCCAATCATTACAACTCGTTATATTTCACTCCTTTGACTTACTGGTTTCAAGAGCTTGGAGATAATGTAGACATTGTTTAAACGCTGGCTTTCCTTTTCCAACAGGTACCTAAGCTAATGAATTTCAACTGGTTGCCTGAGATGAGCAATGAGTGGGGACCTGGGAGAAAGAGGTCATGGACAGCAAGTAGGAGGCCCACCATAAATCACAAGATGGGGCATTTATGAGCTGGTTGTAAATTGTCAACATAAGGCTACAAAGTGAACCTATACTTTGATCATAAATAAAGAAGAAAGCTAAAACAATATAAACTGGTTGCCCGAATTAAATGGAGGATACCATTGCACTGTTCATGGAGCCAAAAATGCCATTTCAGGTCTTCAGTGTAAGAGATAGTTGGAAAATTCAGAAGAAAGATTAGAGTATAAATATTTTCTTTAGCACTAAGCTAAAGTAATAATACTGTTATTCCAGCCAACTCTCACATGTGCTAGATTTTTACAATCACTCACATGTAACAGTGGGTACCATTTTACATCATAAAACTTGGGAGAGAGATGAGAGCAAATCCCTTTTTCATTATGAAGATGTTATTTGGTAGATCATTTTCTGGTGGAAAATTTAGACCCATTAAGTTTTCAAGTTAAGAATCTGCTTCCTACTTTACTTCAAACAGTGATAAAAATCACTACAATAATATCTTAGTACTATAAAACATGTTGAAATACAACAATAAACTATTATCTGTATTGTTTTATTTTGCTCAAATAAAGCTCAGCCATTGATCTGAGATAAAAATTACCATTTTAATATGCACTTAAAATTTGGTAGAATTTTAGAGGGCAATACAGTTAGACTTTTGATCTCAAATGAGCAGGTGATAAAAGTGTCATGTAAGATTTGCTTATATTTTACAATTTCATTAAAAGGGGATTAACTTTTCAGAGAAAATATGAGAAAAAAAACTAATTAAAATTGAGAGCCTCGATAAATTTACCTTAGCAGTGTCACATAACATTTCGCAAGTGCAACAGAATGGTGGTAGTAAAGTGAATCATTCTAGGAAGTCTTAAAACAAATATAAGAAAATCCTTTCTTATACAAGTCAGAGAAATTGCTCTCATTTATCAGTCACTCAGAGAAACAGTAAAAAAGGAGTCAGTAGTTGACTCCATCAGTAGATGCTAAAAAGACCAGAGGTGCCTGTGTTACCAAAGGAAAGTGGAAACATTCTTCCAATTTCCTTTTACAATTTTGCCCCAGACCATCAATCAAATCTATTTCTTTAAATGTGTCCCCCAACATAGAACTGAAAGCCAGTATCTCAGGCAAAAGATATTTTAGAGATATAAAGTTAACATTGTAGGTTTTAACAAGACCTTAGAAAGCAGATCACCTTGTCAAATATGCTCATTTTAACAATAAAAGTGACTTGTTTACCAAGGACACAAAACTAGTAGAATTTAAATTGGAACCCAGCTACCTTGGTTCCCTATTACAAGTTATTTTATACATATGCTTGCTGTCTGCCCAGCCCCATTTCTTCTCATTTCCTTTTTTAAAAAAAATTACATCTGGGGTCTCATATAATTGTACAAAGCCTGATGTCACCCCCAGATTCAGGAGTGAGCCCTGTCTTGCTCAAGCCATTCCATTCTACTAGCTATGGTAATGGATTCAGGGATGGATATGTGGTCCAATCTGGGACAATAAGATTTTAGAAGCTGCTTTCTGGGGACTGAAATGAAAATATAATAACTTTTCTAATGCCTTCAAGAGCACAGCCAAAAGATACAATTGCTTGCAAATGAAAAACACCAACCAAAGAGATCCCCTGTAGCTTGTCTGCCATTTTGCCCCCATAAGGATAGCTAGCCTGAGGACAAATCCAATACAAAGGAGATGACAGAACTGAAAACAACAGAGAAATCGAGTTGAAATCCTGACCACACTGCAGCTGAAACCTCTTACGCCTCTAGATTTTCCATTACATACAAGCCAATACATCTCGAATACGGTTTGGCTCTATGTCCCCACCCAAATCTCATATCGGATTATAATCCATCCCCATAATCCCTATCTGTTCAAGAAGGAACCTAGTGGGAGGTGATTGGATCATGGGGGCAGTTTCCCCCATACTGGTCTTGTGACGGTAAGTTCTCATGAGATCTGACGGTTTTATAAGTGTTAGGTATTTGACAGCTCCTCCTTCACACGCTCTCCGTCTTTCTCCTGCTGCCGTAAGAAGAAGGTGGCTGCCTCTCCTTCTGCCATGATTGTAAGTTTTCTGAGGCCTCCTCAACCATGCAGCACTGTGAGTTAATTAAAACCCTTTCCTTTATAAGTTACCAAGTCTTGGGCATTTCTTTATAGCAATGTAAAAATGAACCAATACAATCTCCTTTATTATTTAGACCAGTTTGAGTTTTATTTCCTGCCACTCAAAGCATATTATTATAGAGTTTCTTCTTATGATGTTTCCTGAGTACATAGCTGTTTTTTTTATCATAAAAGCCAGCTCCTATTTGATAACACTAGAAAAAAGTTTATTTAAAAATTGTCCTGATGAATCCTGACTGTCTACAGTACTTGCTAAAGATTACTCTTTCAAGGGATAGATTTTTCTCTTTTCATTTATTTTGACCAGGTCCCAATTTTCTTACAGAGTATGATGACAGTGTATTAAGTTAAGAGGCTGTATTTTTGAATAAAAGTGAAAAAGGCCAATAACAATCAAACATTCAAACATCTAAAGAAGTCTGATTGCGGTGGAAGTAACTATTCACCACGGCGCGTCTGGGTTAAAACAAATAGATGAGGCAGTCAGAATTAGTATTGAGTGGTCCTCCATGGTGCAGCAAAGAAATAAATAAGCTCCTTTACATGGTTTGCTGTCATTTGCTCCATTATTATTCATATCTTTCTCTTGACTGTCTTTCCACATTGCAGGTGCTCTTACGGGTCCCTCCATTGCTTGCAACTGCTATGTTGCCTCTGGCCTAGGTCAATGGTCCTCACCCTTGGCTACCTATCAGAATCACCTGGAGACCCTTTAACTGATGCCCAGGCAATTACTCAGACCAATTAAATCAGAATCTCTGGAAGTGGGGCCCAGGTATCAGTAGTTTTTAAATCTACCCAGGTGATGCAATATACAGCTAAATTTGAGAACCAGTGGCCTAGATTATCCAGCATCACCAATTCTAGGAAGGCCATGTAGGAATCACAGGCAGGTCCATGGGAAAAGGTGTGTGGAGAGGGCCACATCTGTTTTAAGTCTGAATTGCAGTGCTCTGTTTTTTCGTTTTGCACGCATCTTCTCACTGTGCAGAAATGCAGAGGGCCGGCAGGGCGCAGTGGCTCACGCCTGTAATCCCAGCACTTTGGGAGGCCGAGAGGGGCGGATCACCTGAGGTCAGGAGCTCAAAACCAGCCTGGCCAATGTGGCAAAACCCTGTCTCTACTAAAAACACAAAAATTAGCTGCGCGTGGTGGTGGGTGCCTGTAGTCCTAGCTACTCCAGAGGCTGAGGCAGGAGAATGGCGTGAACCCAGGAGACGGAGCTTGCAGTGAGCCGAGATGGTGCCATTGCACTCCAGCCTGGGCGACAGAGCGAGACTCTGTCTCAAAAAAGAAAAAAAGAAAGAAAGAAAGAAAGAGAGAGAGAGAGGGAGGGAGGGAGAGAGAGAGAGAGAGAGAGAGAGAGAGAGGGAGGAGAAAGAGAGAAAGAGAGAGAGAGAGAGAGAGAGAGAGAGAGAGAGAGAGGAGAAAGAGAGAAAGAAAAAACGGAAGGCAGAGGCTAATTTCCAGGGCTGGCCTGGGTAAAAGCAACAATGACAGAGGCCAGTTAAACCTGCTTCTGAACCAGTGAACCAGTAACCTGTTTCTGAACTTGCAATAAAAAGGTAAAGAGAACCTTGGGGCTTATTAAGCTCATTTCACCTTCTCAAGTGTACAATATCCTCTGGTGATTTGAACACAAAATTCTATCTAGTAATAGATTGTGTCCCATGTCCTTGGAAACTCCTCTGTGTATCTACCCTCCTGGAATCTAGTATGGGGAAGAGAAACAGCATATGAATATCTGGTTCTGACCATCTTCATCAAAACTAACCAGTATACCATTCCCATCTTGAGTCTCCATGGCATGCTTCCTTTGTGGGTAACCCAGCCATGCTCTTTCTGAAGACACAAGTTTGCCATTGTTACCAGTCTTACTCTTCTCTCCCAATGTACACCTCACCTGCATACACCAGGTTTGGCTTTCAAACATCTTTGTCAACATATGCGAATTGACTTTCCTATGTGAGAATATTAGCATGCTTTCTTTTATGCCTTCCTGTCAAGTGCTTTTTTTTCCCTTTTAATAATAAATACTATAAGGAATCCAGGTTATTTTATCTTTGCATTTTCTCTCTTAAAACTTTTACTTATGACCTAGGTCATTTAGACCCTTGCTGATCTGCCTCTTGGTTTCCATAATCACTAATAAGTTCTGCATATTAAAATTCTAGACCATTCAACATTGCCATCATGGTGAAGTACATCTCTATATGTCAGCAGAGCCAGCTGAGTAAACATTAAAGCATAATTGAATTTTTCAAGCAAAGACATTTTAATTAAGAAATGTTCTTGGACTTTTAAGAGTTCAATATATTTCCTTGTAAGAATTTGCCCTTTCAGAATTTTCTTGCAAAACTACCATTGGGCCTATTACTGAAAAAACTTGCCATTGTTTTGCCTTAGTTGTGTGAGCAAAGCTTATCATTTGGGGTCAATGTAATATGTATAATTTTGCTGGCCAACACTAATTAGTACAAAATTGCAAGCACAGAATGGAGGCCATGAAGTATGCCAAGACAAGTACTTTACGAGAATCCTTTAGTTACTTTAGACGTCTAGATCTACAAGTTAAACTGATACATATATGTGTGTATATATATGTATATATATTGAACAGCAGGTGGGTCTGGTTTCAGCTTTGAATAAAATAGCATCTCTTTCCTTATGTGCCTGGGGGAAAACAGTGCATGTTATTAAGATAGTCAAGTATGGTATTATTTTAAGTAGATATTATAGTTGCACTGAGTATGCTTTTAAAGAAATGAAACAGCTAGGTTCGATTTTCAGTCCTTAATGGTTATGATTTTCATTTATTTTTACCTTAGATTTCAAAGAAAGTAATCCATGAGTCTTTTTCATACCTACTAGTTTCAGTGCCTCACTCTCTGAACTTGCCCATCCCTTGATATCCATAGTTTTCTTCACAGTTGTGGGTTACTTCTAACATCTCGGCCTTTCTTTTTACTCATGAATCAATTGGTGCTCAAGGAGCTATTGACATAAAGGATCAATAAGTCAATAGTTACTTATCAGGGACATATTCTGTACAGCATCGTCTGTTTGGAGTTAAAGAGGATGCTAGATTTATAAGATATATTCTCTTCTCTTATGAAGCTTGCCATATTGTCAGGAGTGTATGTTGTAGTAAACATATAAAAGAGATGAGAGGTGCAGATGAATTTAAGCCAGATAAATAAAAGAATACATCTTTTCTATGGCTCTTCTCCCAAAACCTGAAGATCTTTCTCCTTTATGTATGTGTGTATATATTCATGCATAATTCTATGTATCTATGTATGTATTTTTCTATCTAGCATAAAATCTTCTAGCATAAAATCTTATTGCAGGTTATATAGGGGAAATTTGTCATTTTTTTCATGCTAGTATCTAAAACTTCCTCTAATATTTGTAAAGTATTATTTTGTGCCTTCAACTTTCCCAAATTGCTGGCATGTAGAGCTCAAATGCAAAATCAAAGTTCAGACACTCCAATGCTCCCACCTTGAACTTTGAGTTTAAATGGAGTGATGCGCAGATGCAGGGACAGAAGACCACTCATATTCACCCAGTGGTTCTGTGGCAGTGGTGCTGGCATTGGTGGACATTATCCATCAATGGTGGCAGCAGCAGTAGTGATAGTATTAGTTGCAGTGTGGTTGCCATCATGGGACCATGGCCAGGGCATTTTTAATCAGGTTATTTTTGTTATGGGATCTTGTCAGTCTTCCTGGCTGCCCTTGGTTTCTGCTAAATTTTAAAATCGTGTTCTCCTGGTTTCCTGTTGATTCTCTAAACTACCCAATATTTTCTCTATATAGTCCTTTTCTGATTAAATTAATCAGAGTTAGTTGTTTGCAATCAAAGCCCTTATGGTGGAGAGGTTGGGACTGGCAGTGGGCAGCAGGCACCAAAGCAAGACATGGAGGAAATGGAAGAAATCTGGAACCGGTTCTCTGGTCTAGAAAACTGAAGACACTAAAAATTCATCTATTCAAAGATTGGGACATACATGACATGTGGTGGTGAAACACCTATTTAAATTATTGCCTTGGTTGTCCAAAAAGAAGTTCATACTGAAGGCAATTTTGGAAAAATGACTTTTGGCTCCCATATGAAAATGAGAAAAGGGAATTTAACCTTTTTCCTGTTTAGAAAAAAAAAAGTGCTCAGGAGTTCGAGACCAGCCTGGACAACACAGTGAAACCCCATCTCTACTAAAATACAAACAAATTAGCCAGGCATGGCGGTGTTCACCTGTAGTCTCAGCTACTCAGGAGGCTGAGGCAGGAGAATTGCTTGAATCCCGGAGGCGGAGGTTGCAGTGAGCTGAGATCGAGCCACTGCACTCCAGCCTAGGCGACAGAGCAAGACCCTGTCTCAAAAAAAAAAAAAAAAAAAAAAAAAAAAAAGTGCATCTGACTGACAGGACTCATTTAATTTTACATAAACATGCTCTTTGAGGCTTGATATGGCTTAGCTGTTTCCCCACCTAAATCTCATCTTGAATTATAGTTCCCATAATCCCCATGTTTGGTGGGAGGCACCTGATAGATGGTAATTTAATCATGGGGGCAGTTACCTCCATGCTGTTCTCGTGATAGTGCGTTCTCATGAGATCTGATGGTTTTATAAGGGGCTTCCCACCCCCCTTTTGCTCAGCCCTTCTCTCTCCTGCTGCCTTTTGAAGAAGGACATGTTTTCTTCCCCTTCTGCCATGATTGTAAGTTTCCTGAGGTCTCCCCAGCTGTGCTGAATTGTGTGTCAATTAAACCTCTTTTCTTTATAAATTACCCAGTCTTGGGTACTTCCTCATAGTAGTGTGAGAATGGACAAATATAACGCTGAAGCAAATCTAACTGATTTTCAATCTGAAAATAAAATATAAAAACTGTTTTTGGAGTTATTTCTAAACAGAATTGACATCAGAATTGTCTGAAGCATCAGAATCATCTGTTTCAGAAAATTCAAACTTATCAAATGAATCTTTGACCAACAACTTTTTGAGAATGATGCTAACATTAGGTAATAATATAGAAATGCCACATTTTTCTTTTTTAAAATTTAATTAATTAATTTACTTTAGGAGATGGGGTCTTGTTGTCCAGGCTGGTCTCAAACTCCTGGGCTCAAGCAATCCACTCGCCTCAGCCTCCCAAAGTGCTGGGATTATAGGTGTGAGCCACCATGCCCCAAAGGAATGTTATATTTTCTAGGATTTGACATTTTCACTTATTGAGATTTACCAAATTTTGTAAATGGAAAACCACTACTAAGCACAGAATAAATAGAATGATGTCTGTCGTTTCCAAAGTCGATATATTAGAGCAATGCCAAAATAATAAAAAAAATGAGATCCATCAGAGCAAAGTTATCTCAGAGTAAATGCTGTAGCCATAAGCACCACTGGCAAGTATTCTTGGAGCATTAAGGACTATTTTTAGTAAACTGGCTTTTTCTATCAGCAGTGGCAACTTAAGAAATTGTCAGAGTCTACCGTGTTTTATTCTATTTTTTTAGGTAATACAAAAAATGAATGTTATGTACATTGCCTCATGCCCAAGAAGGATAAGCTGCCCTTCCAAAAGTGATACAACCAGAAACATCCCCATCTGATACACAACCTGGAGACTGGCTATATTGAAAAGACACAAGTTGAAGTCAGCCTTGGCATCACATTAGAAAGAAACATTTCAATTACCTTAACCAATTCTTCAACTCTACAGCATATTTTCCATGGATCCAGCATTCCCAATATAAATATGCTGCAGACCTTACAATCTGGACACTCATTTCACCTAGAGATCTAGCTCTGACGCTCATTAAAATGCCTCAGAAAGGTCCAGTAGTAGACGGTTATATTAAGGATCTGAGGATCAAGACAATATCCATTGTAGACATCTTTCTAAGACCATTGAATCAAAATCCATGATCAGAATAATAATGTCTTATGTTTTCTTATTTTCTTTCTTATGTTTTATTATTTTTTCCCTCTGGCTGTGTATGAGATAGAAAAAACAAACTATTTTTGCTTCTCTCATACTTAACGGAGCACAGGACACTTATGTGACCAGATGTTTGGGGTTTCTCCCTACCAAGCAGCAGTTCTCCAGTGGACACCAACTAGATGTCCTATAAGTCAATTCAATTCTGACACTCTCTATCTGAAGATAGCATTGGATCCTACAGGTTAAAGGCTCCATCCTTCAAGACTGCCCACCACTTCAGATGATACAAGTGGCAGTTGTGACCTGTGTTTCTGACTGACTGGCTATAAATGGTTCCCATGTCTGTCCCTCCTTGGGTTTGATAACTTGCTAGGACCGCTCACAGAATTCAGGGAAACATTTTGCCAATTTATTATAAAGAATATTATAAAGGATACAGATGAATGGCCAGATGAAGATGTACATACAGCATGAAGTCAGGAAGGATCCCAAGCACAGGAGCTTCTGTCCCCGTGGAGGTGGAGCCTGCCATCTTCCCGGCACAGGGATGTGTTCATCAGCCCACAACAGGTTGCTTGAATTTCATTCAGATAAAGCTACATTCATTTCTCTCTTTTTTTTTTTTTCTTTCTTCTTCTTTTCTTTTCTTTCTTTCTTTTTCTTTTTCTTTTTCTTTTTCTTTTTTTTTTTTTTTTTTTTTGAGATGGAGTCTTGCTTTGCCACCCAGGCTGGAGTGGAGTGGTTCCATCTCGGCTCACTACAACCTCCGTCTCTCGGGTTTCAGTGATTTTCCTGCCTCAGCCTCCCAAGTAGCTGGGATTACAGGCACCCACCACCATGCCCAGCTAATTTCTAATTTTTGTATTTGTAGTAAAGACAGGATTTCACCATGTTGGCCAGGCTGCTCTTGAATTCCTGACCCCAAGTGATCTGCCCACCTCGGCCTCCCAAAGTGCTGGGATTACTGGCATGAGTCACTGTGCCCAGCCTATGTTCATTTCCTAGAAGAAGTCTAAGATACTGGAATTCACTGGCTTGTAAGAAATTCTACCTTGCCTAGCATCTCCCCAAGTAAACAATGTGTTCTGTAATTTATCCCTGACTCTGGTCCAGATAGAAAATGAAACAGGACAACTTTTAGAGGCCTAATTCAGCAGTATGTATTAACCAATTAAAGTAGTTTGAGGCAATAAAAGTTGCCCACAACCATAGAGACTGGCCATCAAAGGTGGAGCCTATGTAATTACTAAAATATCTTATTTCATCTGGGAAAGCAATTTAGGAAATAAGTAAAACAATTAATTAAGATGAACAGTCATCTGATTATCTAAAGTCAGCCACAATGATTCTTAGAGACAGAGTTTTGCTCTGTCTCCCAGGCCGAAGTGCAGTGGTGTGATCACAGCTCACTGTAACTTCAAATTCCTAGGCTCAAGCAATACTCCTGCCTTGGCCTCCATAAGCACTGGGAGCCACCATGCCTGGCCAGAACTGTTCTTCTGGTTATGCCTAGGTGAGTCAAAAAAATGAAACCAAATAAGGCCTAAATGTTTCTTATAATGTCATTCATATTTCTTGGCTTTCTCCACTATTGATTCGCAGGTACTTTAAGATGCTACACAGCCATTATCCTGAGCTGACATGCAGTGGATTACACCATTTCTAAGACAGAAGTTCTCATGGTCACCTTAGTTCCTCTGGAAGCTGAGGTTGACCAGAAAAGGAAAATGAGAATCACAATGACAGAGAAGCTGTAGCCTTAGCTTAAGGAGGAGGCACTCATTTAAGGACCCATCACTCTTCTACCTAGAAGGCAGAAGGTTCTGGAAAACCTTCAAATACTTCCTCTTCTCTCAGTAACTCTTCCAGTCTGCTCAAGGGAAAATTGCCCTTCTTGGTATCTTTAGTCAATCAGTTTACCCTAGGAGAAAATAAAATAAGATTTTCTATTTCATAGTCCATCTGCAGATTTTGCCTTTTAAAATTCTTCCTTTTGGAGAGACAATCTATATACAATTGAACTCCCTCTCAGGTGAATAAACTTCAGCTGAGTTCTAGCTAAATTGCCTACGAGCCATTCTTTGACAACCAATATTTGAGTGGTCACTTTCTTTTGAGAAGTGTTTTGCATGTTTTAAATGCATCATTAGGTGATCCTCACAGCTTGGAAAGTAAGTACTCTTCTATGGCCATCTTCCATATAAAGAGTCAGGCACGGTACAGGTAAATAACCTGCCCAACATTACTTAGCTAGTAAGTGTGGGACGTAGAACCAAGTACTCTGACCTCCAGAGCCAAGGTTTATTGGTTTTGTTTTGTTGTTTTTTGGTTTGTTTGTTTTTTCTGATTTTTAAGCTTACTGCTTTTTTATTGTTATTATTTTACTCTAAGTTCTGGGATACATGTGCAGAATGTGCAGGTTTGTTGCATAGGTATACATGTGCCATGGTGGTTTCCCGTACCTGTCAACCCATCATCTAGGTTTTAAGCCCTGCATGCCTTAGGTATTTGTCCTAATGCTTAAAAAGAATTATATACATACACAAAAATGAATACATTACAAGTATACAGCTTGGTACATTTTTACACACAGAACCCACATTAGTAGCCAGCACTCAGTTCAAGAAACATAACAATATCAATACCCTAGAAGTATTCCTGCTGCTTTCCTTTTAGTGCCTCCTCTTCCCTCCTGAAACACGATCCTAAACCAGCTAAACCACTATCATGACTTCTACCAGCACAGATTATCTTTGCCTGTTTTGTACTTTGTAAATAATTGGAAGCATTACAGCATGTGCTCTTTTGTGTTTGACTTTTTCAAATTCAGTATTTTATTGGTGAGATTCATTGATATTTTTTATGTGGGTGCATATTGTTCTTTCCTTCTTTCTTTTCTTTTTTTTTTTTTTTTGAGATAGGGTCTCACCCTGTTGTACAGACTGGAGTGCAGTGGCATGATCATGGCTCACTGTAGCCTCAACCTCCTGGGCTCAAGCAATCCTCCTACCTCAACGTCCTGAGTAGCTGGGACAACAGGAACGTGCCAACAGGCCCAGCTAATTTTTATTTTATTGTATTTTATTTTTTTGTACAGACAGAGTTTTGCCATCTTGTCCAAGGCTGGTCTTAAACTCCTGGGCTCAAGCAATCCTCCAGCCTTGGCTTCTTAAAGTGCTGGGATTACAGGCTTCCACCGTCACACTTGGCCTATTCATTCTTATTGTATAATTCCATTGTATGAATATATGGCAATTTCCTCATCCATATTACAATTGATGGGCATTTGAGCAGTTTCTGGTTTGGGACTGGACTCCTTTCTTCTGCATATGCACTTAGGAGTGGAGCTGCTGCATACATAATAGGATCCTAATAGGATCTATGTGTTTATCTATAGAAGATACAAAAAGGATAAACCACTTACACCCCCATGAGTAGTATATGAGACTACCAGTTGTTCCACATCCTTGTCAACACTTGGCATTAAATGTCTTTTTTGTTATGATGGATATTCAGTTTTATCACATTATGGTTTTCATGGGTATTTCCCACCTTATCATATACTTGTCATTGAATATTTTCTGTTTTTAAGGGTCTATTCAAGTCTCTTTTGACTTTTTTTTATTCTATAGTCTCTTTTATTATTATTAATTTGTTGGGATTGTTTATTCTGGATGGGACTTATTGCCAGATACACATATTGAGAATAACTTCAACTATTTTTGTGGCTGTATTTTTACTCAGGGATGTCTTTTGATGAACACAAGTTCTTGATGTTAAAATAAATTTGTCTTTGATCTGTCTTCGTTTGTTTGTTTGTTTACAGTTAGGTCATTTTGTGTCCTATTTATGAAATCATTGCCAGTGCCAAGGTCACAAGAATGTCCTCCTATGTTTTTCTCTAAAAGCTTTACTGTTTCTCCTTCCACACTTAGATCTGCAATCCATCTGGAGTTGCATTTTGTATATGATATAAAATAGAAGCCAAGACACACGTTATTAATCCATGTGGATAACAAATTGACCCAGCGTTGCTCATTGAAAAGCCCATCTTTTCTATTGCACTGTAGTGTTGTTTTGGTGTAAATCATGTGTTTGCATCTGTGTATTGATTTGTGGACTCCATTCAGTAACATTAGTATGTTTGTCTTTCCTTGCACCAGTATAAAACTGCTATAATTACAGCCTGATTCAGTCTTACCATCCCTTACCGTTACTCTCCCAACTTTGACATTTAAGATTGCCTTGGTTATTTTCAGAACTTTTCGTCACTATATGCATTTTAGGAATACTTTACCATTTTCTAATAGTATGATATCAAATCCATAGGTTAAATTTGTGGAGAATAAAAATCTTTACAATATTGAGTTTTCTAATCCATGAACATATAATATTCTCTATTTAAGCCTTCAAAAATTTCTCCCAATAATGTTTTGAGTTTGCAATGTGAATGTCTTAAATACTTGTTCATTTCTTGGATGAATGTGCACAAGAGCAGTATTATTTCTACCACTGTGTTTGGAAGAATCAGTGAAGCTAAATAAGCCCAGAATTATTTATGTGAGGATGTTTTTAATAAGTTTCAATTTCTTACAAAAACTTTTTTTGTGAGTTTTGGTAAGTCCTTTTTAAAAAGAATTTTAAAAACTTAATCTAAATTGTCATATTACTGCTACTCTTATTCTTAATAACATTTTGATGTCTACAGTGTCTGTAATGAGAGTCTCTTTTATTCCAGATATTGAAAATCTCTCTATATTTTAATCTATCTTCCTTGAAAGCTACCATTTTGTTATCTTTTAAACAGACTTTTGCTTTGTTGAATTTTCTGTGGTATATTTTTTCAATATTTTTAAATTCATTTCTCTTTTTACTCTTTGTAATTTACTTTCTCCCCTTACTTAATTTGCTATTTTTGTTGTTGTGGGTTGAAATGGAGGCTTAAGTATTTTAGTCTTCTTGTGTAATGTGTACATTTCAAGTTTGCTTTTTCCTAAGTAATCCTTTGGCTGCATTTTTTTTTTTTTTTTTAAGACAGAGTTGTGCTCTGTCACCAGGCTGGAGTGCAGTGGCATGATCTTGGCTGACTGCAACGTCCACCTCCCAGGTTCAAGTGATTCTCCTGCCTCAGCATTGTAGCTGGGACTCCAGGCGCACATGACCATGCCCAGCCAAGTTTTGTCTCTTTAGTAAAGATGGGTTTCACCATGTTGGCCAGGATGGTCTCTATCTCTTAAGTTCATGATCCACCTGCCTTGGCCTCCCAAACTGCTGGGATTACAGGTGTGAGACATCGCACCTGGCCCTTTGGCTGCATTTTTGAAATGATGTACCACTCGCTTTAAAATATTTTCCAATTTTTATTTTGTTTTCCTCTTTAACTCATGTGTTAAGATGAACTGTATTGTTTAATGTTTTATGTACTGTTTAGGCAATCTGGGGTTTCCAATTGTTTAGTTCCAGCTTACTGCCAATATCATCAGAGAATATACCCTGAACTATTCCAAATTTTGAAAAACGATTGAGGCTTAATTTATGACTATATGATTGCTTTTTGTAAATGTTCTTTTTTTTTTTTTTATACTTTAAGTTCTAGGGTACATGTGCACAACGTGCAGGTTTGTTACATATGTATATTTGTGCCATGTTGGTGTACCGTACCCATTAACTCATCATTTACATTAGGTATATCTCCTAATGCTATCCCTCCCCTCTTTCCCCTCCCCACAATAGGACCCGGTGTGTGATGATTCCCTTCCTGTGTCCAAGTGATCTCCTTGTTCAATTCCCACCTATGAGTGAAAACATGCAGTATTTGATTTTCTGTTATTGCAATAGTTTGCTGAGAATAATGGTTTCCAGCTGGATCCATGTCCCTACAAAGGACACGAACTCATCCTTTTTTATGGCTGCATAGTATTCCATGGTGTATATGTGCCACATTTTCTTAATCCAGTCTGTCACTGATGGATACTTGGGTTGATTCCAAGTCTTTATTATTGTGAATAGTACCACAATAAACATATGTGTGCATATGTCTTTATAGCAGCATGACTTATAATCCTTTGGGTATATCCCCAGTAATGGGATGGCTGGGTCAAATGCTATTTCTAGTTCTAGATCCTTGAGGAATTGCCACACTGTTTTCCACAATGGATGAACTAGCTTACAGCCCCACCAACAGTGTAAAAGTGTTCCTATTTCTCCACATCCTCTCCAGCACCTGTTGTTTCTAGGTTTTTTAATGATTGCCATTCTAATTGGTGTGAAATGGTATCTCATTGTGGTTTTGGTTTGCATTTCTCTGATGGCGAGTGATGATGAGCATTTTTTCATGTGTCTGTTGGCTGTATGAATGTCTTCTTTTGAGAAGTGTCTGTTCATATCCTTTGCCCACTTTTTGATGGTTTTTTTTTTTTTTTTTTTTTTTTGTAAATTTGATTGAGTTCTTTTGCTCGCTAGTTGATGCCGTTTCTTCCTAGCATCGATGGACTTTACATTTTGGCATATTTTTGCAATGACTGGTACCTGTTGTTCCTTTCCATGTTTAATGCTTCCTTCAGGATCTCTTGTAGGGCAGGCTGGGTGGTGACAAAATCTCTAAGCATTTGCCTGTCTATAAAGGCTTTTATTTCTCCTTCACTTATGAAACTTAGTATGGCTGGATATGAAATTCTGGTTGAAAATTCTTTAAGAATGTTGAATATTGGCCCCCACTCTCTTCTGGCTTGGAGAGTTTCTGCCGAGAGATCTGCTGTTAGTCTGATGGGCTTCCCTTTGTGTGTAACCCGGCCTTTCTCTCTGGCTGCCCTTAACATTTTTTCCTTCATTTCAACTTTGGTGAATCTGACAATTATGTGTCTTGGAGTTGCTCTTCTTGATGAGTATCTTTGTGGCATTCTCTGTATTTTCTGAATTTGAATGTTGGCCTGCCTTACTAGGTTGGGGAAGTTCTCCTGGATGATATCCTGCAGAGTGTTTTCCAACTTGGTTCTCTTTTCCCCATCACTTTCAGGCACACCAATCAGACATAGATTTGGTCTTTTCACATAACCCCATATTTCTTGGAGGGTTTGTTCATTTCTTTTTACTCTTTTTTTCTCTACACTTCTCTTCTTGCTTCATTTCATTCATTTGATCTTCAATCACTGATACTCTTTCTTCCAGTTGATGGAGTCAGTTACTGAAGCTTGTGCATTTGTCACGTAGTTCTCGTGTTATGGTTTTCATCTCTATCAGTTCTTTTAAGGTCTTCTCTGCATTGATTATTCTAGTTATCCATTCATCCATTCTTTTTTCAAGGTTTTTAGTTTCTTTGCACTGGTTACGTAGTTCCTCCTTTAGCTCTGAGAAGTTTGATCAACTGAAACCTTCTTCTCTCAACTTGACAAAGTCATTCTCCATCCAACTTTCTTCTGTTGCTGGTGATGAGCTGCGTTCCTTTGGAGGGGGAGATGCGCTCCTATTTTTTGAATTTCCAGCTTTTCTGCCCTGCTTTTTCCCCATCTTTGTGGTTTTATCTGCCTTTGCTCTTTGATGATGGTGATGTACTGATGGGGTTTTGGTGTGGGTGTCCTTTCTGTTTGTTAGTTTTCCTTCTAACAGTCAGCACCCTCAGCTGTAGGTCTGTTGGAGTTTGCTTGAGGTCCATTCCAGACCCTGTTTGCCTGGGTATCAGCAGCGGAGGCTGCAGAAGATAAAATATTGCTGAACAGTGAGTGCTGCTGTCTGATTCTTTCTCTGGAAGCTTCGTCTCAGGGGTGTACCCTGCCATGTGAGGTGTGACGTGTCAGTCTGCACCTAGTGGGGGATGTCTCCCAGTTAGGCTACTCAGGGTTCAGGGACCCACTTGAGCAGGCAATCTGTCTGTTCTGAGATCTCAACCTCTGTGCTGGGAGATCCACTGCTCTCTTCAAAGCTGTCAGACAGGAGCATTTACCTCTGCCGAGGTTTCTGCTGCTTTTTGTTTAGCTATGCCCTGTCCCCAGAGGAGGAGTCTACAGAGGCAGGCTGGCCTCCTTGAGCTGTGGTGGGCTGCACCCAATCTGAGCTTCCTGGTGGCTTTGTTTACCTACTTAAGCCTCAGTAATGGCAGGCGCCCCTCACCCAGCCTCGCTGCTGCCTTGCAGTTAGATCTCAGACTGCTGTGCTAGCAATAAGGGAGGATCTCTGGGTGTGGGACCCTCTGGGCCAGGTGTGGGATATAATATCCTCGTGTGCCATTTGCTAAGACCCTTGGTAAAGCATAGTATTAGTGTGGGAGTAACCCAATTTTCCAGGTGTTGTGTGTCTCAATTTCCTTTGGCTAGGAAAAAGAATTCCCTTCCCCCTTGCACTTCCCAGGTGAGGTGATGCCTCACCCTGCTTCAGCTCTCGCTGGTTGGGCTGCACCCGCAGACCAGCGTCAACTGTCCAACAGGCTCCAGTGAGATGAACCCAGTACCTCAGTTGAAAGTGCAGAAATCACCCGTCTTCTGTGTCGCTCATGCTGGGAGCTGGAGACTGGAGCTGTTCCTATTCAGCCATCTTGGGCATGCCTCCTCAATTGAATTGTAAATGTTCTATATGCTCGTGAAAAGAATACGAGTGCAATCATATTTACAAGACTCAGACCAATTTTATTAATTTTCAGATCTTTGTAAATTATTTAGATCTTCCAAATCCTGGCTCATTTCATGTCTGCCTGCCCTGTCAACTGGTGAGAATGTGTGTTAAAGTATTTTACTGTGTTTATAGGTTTATCTGTTGATCGTTTTTTATTCTATCAGTTTCAGTTACCTATTTTGAAGCTTTGGTATTGGGATTATGCAAATTACATTTATGACATATTCCAAATGTCTGTTTTTAACTCTAGTCATTGTGAAATATCCCCCCTTACCTCTAGTATTTCTCCTTGCCTTAGTCTATTTTTAGCTAGGTTAGTGTAGATTCTGTAGCTCTGTATCAGCATGTATAATGTCTGATCTTGCTCAGCATCATATATCAGCCATTACTGCAGTAACTTCTACATAATAACATCTACCAAATATCTGTGGAAGGAAAGAGAGTGTGAAGAAAGGTAATATATAGATTCCCTGTAGTTTAGATCTGTGGTCTTTGGTTCAATATTAGGGTTATTCAGAGAAACAGAAGCAATAGGGTGTGTGTGTGTGTGTGTGTGTGTGTGTGAGTGTGTGTGTGTGTACACAGATGTTCCTTGACTTATTACAGAATTACACCCCAATAAACCCATTATAAGTTGAAAATATTGTGAGTCAAAAATGCATTTAACATACCTAACCTACCAAACATCCTAGTTTAGCCTAACTTACCTTAAATGTGTTCAGAACACTTACATTAGCCTACAGTTGGGCAAAATTATCCAACACTAAGCCTATTTTATAATAAAGTGTTGAATATCTTCTTTAATTTATTGAATATTATATTAAAAGCAAAAGCCAGAATGGTTGTATGGGTACCATCATAAAGTCAAAAAATTGTTAAGTTGAACCATTGTAAGTAGGGCACCAGCGAAAGAGAGAGAGAGTGGGAGAGAAAGAGAGTTTAAAGAGTTGTCTCACAGGATCGAGGAGGCAAACAAGTCCAAAATCTGTAAGGTAGGCTGGTAGGCTGGAGGCCCAGGAAGAGTTGCACCTTGAGTATAGAGGCAGTCTGGTGCAAAAGTCTCTTTTCCTCCAGGAACATTAGTCCTTGCTTCATTAAGGACTTCAACTCATTAGATAAGATCAACCCACATTATGGAGGGTAATATGCTTTGCTCAATGTCTACTCATTTAACCATTAATCTCATCTAAAAAATACTTTCACAGAAACACCAAAAATAATGTCTGGCCAAGTATCTGGGTACTCCAGCATAGTCAAGTTGACATGTAAAATTAACCATCAAAGGTCTGTTGAAATCTTGTTTTGGCAATGATATTGTCTGTATTAGTCAGGGTTCCCGAAAGGGACGGAACTAATAGAATAGATGTATATATGAAAGGGAGTTTACTAAGGAGAATTGACGCACATGATTACAAGGTAAAGTCCTACAACAGACCAGCTGCAAGCTGAGAGGCAAGGAAGCCAGTCTTGAGTCCCAGATCCTCAAAAGTAGGGAAGCTGAAATTGCAGCCTTTAGTCTGTGACCAAAGGACTGAGAGCACCTGGTAAACCACTAACATAAGTTCAAGAGTCCAAAATCTGAAGAACTTGGAGTCCGAGGGCTGGAAGCACCCAGCACGGGAGAAAGATGAAGGCCAGAAGACTCAGTAAGTCTGCTCTTTCCACCTTCTTCTGCCACTTTATTCTAGCCATTCTGGCAGCCGATTAGATGGTGCCCACTCTGATTGAGGGTGGGTCTGCTTCTCCCAGTCCACTGACTCAAATATTAATCTCCTTTGGCAACACCTTCATAGACACACCCAGGAACAATACTGCTCATGATTCAATCCAATCAAGTTGACACTCTATTAACCGTCACATTGTCTTTGGAGTTCTAGCCACCATGGAGGTCAACAGTTAACTGGGCTTGGACAGAGGACATAATATTCCAAAATTCTTAAGTTTCTCTAAAAACCATTCTGTTACCAAATTGTTTTCACCCCTCAAGATCTCCCAAAAGATAATGTGAAAGTTGTCAGAATCAAAATGAAGTCACTAATGTTAGAAAAATTCCTGACAGCTAGAGCTGAGGAAGGCTATGGAGAGTTCTCATGCATGTATATCTGTCAACAAAAACTATCACAAAAGGCTGCAAAAAACACAACCTTGTGCTAAGGCCATCACAGATTTACACAGAAAAGACTTCTGCAAGACATCTGCCTAACAGCTGCCTGTCCAACCTCAGACTGGCATCACCCTTGCTGTTGATCTTTGTAGCCAAGGGTAATTATTTCAAAACAAGTATGCAATCCTCCTTATTTGCTTTAAACATCCTTTGTCTTTCTTTCTTTCCTTCTTTCTTTCTTTCCTTTTTTTTTTTTTGAGACGGAGTCTTGCTCTGTTGCCCAGGCTGGAGTGCAGTGGTACAATCTCAGCTTACTGCAACCTCTGGCTCCTGGGTTCAAGCAATTCTCCTGTCTCAGCCTCCCAAGTAGCTGGAACTACAGGTGCATGCCACCATTCCCTGCTATTTTTTTGTATTTTTAGTAGAGATGGAAATTTTGCCATATTGGTAAGGCTAGTCTCAAACTGCTGACCTCAGGTGATCCACCCGCTTGGCTTCCCAACGTGTTGGGATTATAGGTGTGAGCCACCACGCCAAGCCCCTTTGTCTTTCTTCACCTACCTGAATACACACATAGTTTACTATGGCATGCGTATTCACTTCAATGCACTATTCCCCAATAAACATCATTTTCTTTTAGAGACCCTCTCTTTGTTATTTAGATGGACAATGAAATATTATATCTACTAAAGTTAATGTACAAAGCATATTTAGAAAATAAAATATCTGCTCTTAACTATATTATGTTACTATTTCTCCTGGGCTATTACAAACTTGACTAAGTCTTCCTCCCATCTCTGTCTGCATGCAGAAAGTACCCTTCTAGAGGGTCAGGGAACAAACAGGGTCCAGCAACAAGAGCTATAATTTCTTCTTTTCTCCAGAAGTATCTCTCAAAAGTAAAAATAAAAATTATTCCCACTGTATTTTAAACCCATGGTTAAAGACCCCCCTTTTAAACTTGTCAATTCTTTTTAATAAAGAATACCAACATAGATTTAAGTCAACTTCTTCTGCCATGCAATTATTGAGCTAAATTTGTGACATTGTAAAATGTTATTTTAGATAGATAGATAGATAGATAGATAGATAGATAGATAGATAGATACCTTAAAGTCATCAATCATACTCTAGGCATCCAGAACATTTTATTAATGTTAGAAAATCTATGTAAAATGTATCAAAAGATATATTAATTTTAAATAGTTTTTGCTCAGTAGATACTGATCTCTCTTCAACTGCTATTTGTTGAAAGCCCTTAGGAAATTGAATTAGCATTTAACCACTTTCTGTTTTACATTAACAAAGGCTACTGAATTGCTAGAGTATCCTCCTAACTAATCTATAATTTTCTTTTTCTTGAAAACCCAGACCAAAACTCACCTCCAGCCATTCCTAACTAATGACCCCCTTCCCTTTAACACACATACACACACTTAACTAAGATTGTGTCCTCTGAACATTTCAGCTTGTTTATGTCTTCCTTTTTAAGTGCATTTATGTCCCTTTCACATGTGTTGGTTTTCTTAATGATCACTTGTAAATTAGGTACCTTTGAAAATCTCGATAACTTTCTAAATATCCGAAGGCTGTATTTAATACACCACAGTAGTAACATACTGAATAGCTCCCTAGTGGTTTTAAACAGTTAATACGTCATAAGAGGCCTAATTTATTATTAGGGAGTAGTTGAGACACAGGGGAAATGTACTATGTAAGAAGTTTTCATGACTATAAATCAAAATCTGCAAGTATCTTTATTCCAGTGCTCCCTCAAATCGCATGATAATTTATCTTTATACTTCTATATCACAGTTTTTTAATAGTAGCACTATAGACATTTTGGACTGATCATTCGTTGTTGGTGGATAGTGCCCTGTTGTAAGCATTATTGGATGTTTAATAGCATCCCTGGCCTCTACTTATTAGATGCCCATAGCACCCTTCCTGCCCAGGTGTAACACCGAAAATGTCTCCAGACACTGGCACATGTCCCCTGGGGTCATGGGAAAAAAACTGACTTTCAGTAAGTCCCACTGGTGTACACCTTACATCTCTATTTTAAAGAAATTAGCAATTACTTTTGTAACAGGAATATTTTTACTAAAGATCAATGCCGTTAGCATTAATTAACTCAAATTTCTTGGCACTTAGAAGTTACCTGCTAAAAAGGTCTTGAGATCATTCAAGGACACCAATTTGAATAATCCATGGTCTTACTGGTTTAATATCACTAATACGGTCAAAGCAGCAACTTCAGAATAATCCAACATCTCTCAGGCACTGATCTGATGCAGCTTAAATAGAGGCAGCTGCCAAAAGCTTGGCAGTGTGTGTGAGAGACTCAAGATAAAAGAGTTATCGGCTCTTCCTGTCTTCTGGGAATGCCCCCGACCTCCACGGGTAAAACCTCTCAGCCTATTACCAAATGATGTTTCACAGGAGAATTTAAATTTTAATTCTACTGGAAATATCTTAAAATGCTAATTTCATCAGGAATTCCTGGAATGACTACTGTCCTTAATGACTTGTTCCTAGCCTATACTTGGATCTCCTTGTTAAACACCTCATAGTGGGGACATTTTCCCCCTCTTAGAACTATTGTTAAAATTTTCTTTTATTTGAAAGTCGTTTGTGATATTTAAATAACAACTTCCTTTATTTTTGCAACTCCTTTGATTTTTTTTTACTTAGTTCATTTCACAAACATTTATGAAACATTTTCTATGTAATGTGGTAGCTCCCATTGTCACACCAAAAAAAGATAATAAAATAAAGTCATATTCTTCCTGGCATAGATTTCTTGCTGTGCCTTCACAACTAAAACAGCTCAATGAGAAAATATGAAAAACATGTTCTAATTTTTCAGAGTTCTCATATAGAATGGGACAACTATTGGGCAGATTGAAACTATGATTCTAAAGAACGCTTTTGCTGTGATCTTTCTTATCATAATACATTATTGGGTTATTTGGGCTGTGCTATAAAAATGTCCTTATTTTATCAATACAATTTTCCTGATGTTTATTATATTTCTATTTTTTCCTCAAAAGCAACTTAGGCAGGATTGTCATAATATGCAAAATATAATTGGGGAAGTTAGCCGTGTAACCCTCTTAATCATGGAAGACTCTGGTAGTCTGATCAAGAAGAAAGTGAACAGCATTTCTGAAATGTTTCCATAGGCATTCTGGAAAACAGTCGTTCCTTTTTTTACTTCCTTTGAGACTAAAGGATAGTTGGGACTAGAGTTAGTTTTGTCATTCTTCTTCTCCTTGATATGTTTGGACAAGTTTTTACATGTCACCATCGCTTGAAAAGGCTTAGAAAAAAAAATCTTACTATGGAATTGTGCCTTAGTACGTGTTCACCATTTTGACTGTTTCCATCATTTCCACTAAGGGCTCACCACTGGCTTATTCTCCAGCTCCACTTTCAATCTCCCCTTTCACTTTCTCCTACTACTCCCAGAATCATATCTCAGTCTACCCCGCTGTTAGCACCTCCTTTCTTGGCAGTTATTTTCTCATTGTTCCAATTCTTCTCTTGATTCTTAGGTTTTTTATGTAACAAGTTTCTGTGCGCATGCTCATTGACTGATATTCTCCAGTTCAGCTCTATTCCTCACAAATTACAGACAACTCTACCTGCTTGAAACGAAAGGACAGCATGAAGCGGAAAGGGAGCTGGGCTTGTTGACATCGGGTCACTTACCCCACCCCCAAATGACTCCAACCTAAATTCTGAGCTGCAGTCTGTCTTCTGGACTCAGTAGACACAGGCTTGAAGAGAGTGGACATTCAAAGCCTACAACCCTTTCATAAAATGGGAAGATTCAGTGATGATAAGGAAAAGGAAGGGAATTTAGCTCATTATAAGCCTATCATGGCAACTTGTTAAAGATTTTAACTGCTCCATATGTTGTGTTTTTATACTCTTGACACATCCTACTATCATCTTATTCTACATATTTCTACCTTCTAAGAGAGAAATAAGAGAGACAAGTCATGCAAGCAAATTCTCCTTTTTATATAATAACTTACCTAGGATGTCCCCTTAAGACTCCTGTTTTCCATGAAAGCTTGAAGAATCCTCTTTTAAACATTCCTGGGGAGTATTATATGGCTTCCCCTTCCTGTTAGATCCATTTCTGCACCCATTAGAGTAGCTAACCAGATGTGCCTGTCACATACGGATGGGGACAATTTGTAACCAAGAGAGAAGAAGGAGAATAAAGCAGAGAAAACAGTTCCCCTATTAATTTGCACACATGCAGGTCTTGTCCAGATACCTAAAAAGCAATAGTTTCCCTTCCTGAAATCTCCAAGTCTATTGTGGTTGACCATGAGGTCAGGGGAAGGGCTAATTGCAAGAGCAGCTGTCATCGACCCAGAGAGTTAGCTGAAGAGTCAAGTACAAAGGCCTACTGATTCTCAAAACATTCCTCAAGGCACTCACTGGAGTCTCAGGACTCAGTGTTAAGGAGATTAGTGATGGGTGAGCCACAAACATGTTTAGGCATGTTTTCCCTTCTTATATTTAACAATACAGATAGTTACTTATATCCTAGATATATCTAATGTGATTACTATCCACCAGAAAGTTATGTCTAAATTTAATATTTAGCACAACAAAAACAAAAGCCATTTTAAAGTACTTGAGCTGCCAAATTCAGGACTTAGGCTTGGTTATAGTAATATAATCAAGAATCTCTATTATTTCAATGCTGTCTTAGCAACGAATATCCATAGCTATATTATAGTTGTATTTCTTTTCTAACTGTACATAAATAGCCAAGACTCTTTGTCTTTAGGTAGAACACATTGTCAGCCTTAAGATAAGAATGATTAGTTATTAAAATTATAAATCTGAAAACTATATAGAAAAAGTAAGAAAAAATTATGATCCACTGTGGAGAAGAAGCAGAATATATGAAATGTAACTAGGAAAATATGCATTTCCTTGGATAATAATGAGGAAATATTATGAAATAATGAATACGTAGTATTTCAGTAATTAAGGAATACTGAGATTTTATCAGGATTTTCTTTAATATGATTGGTATACCATAATTTGTTTAATTAAATAATGACTTCCAGAAATGTTGGAGTTTGAGTCCAGCATCTTCATGTAAAGGGATCAGGAGAAATTCAGGGGTAATAGATTAAAAACTCTCTTTTCTTATTCAGCTTAATTCCAAAGATGAACAACATCATTACCTCAAATGAAACAGCACTCATAAAGGTTACATCTTGTTGTAAGTACACTTGTACTTACCCTACTCACAATGGTATGTGTCTGCAGGATAAATGGATGGTGATGTGTATCTGTATGTGGCATTTCAATTGTTTTCATGTGTTTGCAACTGTGAATGAAGCAGTGTATCTCTTAAGGCAAGTAAACTCTCTCCAGCAATGAGAAATAAGACCCTTGAGAAGAGTCCAGGGTTGGGGTTCACATGACAGATAGTTAACCAGTTAGCATGCCTGGTCTGAATGCTTGGTAATCAAAAAGCACCTATACTTTCACCTAGAGCTCTGTGACACAAGTGTCTCCAGAGAGTACAGAGTGATTTGTTCCACAACAGTTTCTTTCTCCTAGCTCTCCCAGCCCATATATAGTATCTTGACCCAGTGACATTAACAAATGTTAACTAGTGAATTAAAACCAGGCGTTCATTCCCAGAACACCTGGCTTAAAGAGAATGTTATCATTAAGGCAAGCTAGGAAAAGAAGTCACAGATAGTCAATCAGTCTATTATATTTACTAACTGCAGTATTGATACTAATACTTGCTATTAACATGAATTAATGAGTGCTTGCTCTGGTATCCCAAATTTAATTTTTGCTCTGATCTCTTCAGATTTGTCTTTGGGTGTACAGCACTTCTTCACGTCTCCACTGTTGGCCAAGACTGATGGTCTTCACACTCTGTTCCCTGACCCCCTACTTACTCCAGCCTCTACTTTGCAATTACAGCCTGGCCTCTATGCAATATGAGGAGAGTTTTCCAACACCCACCATGGGGGATAATACTGGGGAAGCCACTGGCTTTTGCATGGCACCACTGGAGTATGAACCCAGACCTCCAGCACTCTCGAACTTCATCTCCAGCCCTGGCCTCATCCACCCTTATTCTGAATTTGCTTCCCCTCCATTTCCTTGCCCTGAATTGTTTCGTCCTCTGTATTATCATCTCCTAGTCTCATTCTGCTAATGTTCCATTACAGATTCTGTCCACATACATTATGGACAGGAGTCACCAGGAAGATGGTTCCTGGGTGATCAGAGTGTCCAGGACATTGTCTTCAGTGGACTAATGGCACAGGGACCTGAATAAGACATTGGGATTTTCCAAGTGGATAAGAAATCACTGAGGTGTCCCTCAAGCCACTGAAAACATGTACCATTTGCCATAAAACAGCATTAAACATTAAGTCAACAGATTGCACATGAATATCAATAATCCTGCAAAAAAAACCAGCCAGTCCCTTAAGAAACATCAAGATTGACAGTTGTCATCAGAGAAATGATGGGGACCAGGCTTTCCAGGGTGCCATCTGGTGCTGTGAGTACCACCTTTTCCTCTCCTCTATGTTGGGAGTCTCCATTTTTTACCCAGTATCACTTCTCTAATTTTTTTCTCTAACTTGGTGCTTTTCATCATTTTCTTCATTTAAAAAAGGGCAAACTATTTTTTATTGATTATAAAGGAAGTAAACGATCTATGTAGAACATCATCTGTCACTGCTCTGGAGCTGAGCTGGCTTCTGCATCCTCACTAGCTACACAGATAGAGTTGGACATTGATCCATGCCAAAAATACACAGCAGATTCTCAGACCACCACAAACCCATGGTGGTCTTCTTAGCCACACGTGATTTCTGTGTAATTCTATCAATAATCTTTACATCAGGTGGACAGTGATCTCATCATTTTTACCCTTTTCTGCTATTGCCTCCTCCACTAAATTCACACTTCCTTGGATAGCAGTCCTCCTCACAGACATTACATCTGAGGTAGGAATTAATGTTATTTTTAAATATGCCCTTCTTGACCACTGAATTCCATTATGCTTCTCCTTTTCAGTTGGAAAATACTAGAATTTTTATTATTTTATTATCTGCCAAACTCAGCAGACCTTAAAGTATTTCAAGAGGAATTCAACTAATGGGAAAGCATAAGTTATAATAATTATGCTATTTATAGCAAATGAACATTGCTCTTAAACATATAGACTTCATAAGCTATTATACCTCATGTTGTTTAGTATAACTTGAGGTATAGTTATTTACATAGTGGGATATTTGGTTAGCATTAAACATTTGTTTTACATCAGATGACCTCAAAATGCCCAGAATAAGACCAACTCTTTACAACTGCTTGATATGATGTTATATTTACAAAAGAATATCATTCATGTTGAAATATTTATAGAAAACTTAAAATTCATGTTTATAACTTCAGAACATTGAAATAGAGTAATTTTTTATAAGCATACTCATGTATACCATTAAAAAAATCCTTAAAGTCTAAAACAGGGCATATATTTCTTTGTCTTCAAAACATGTAATTGTTAGCCCTACTCCACTATGGTTGTGGCTTCTCCTGGGAGAAGAGTTCCGTTTGCCTTTCCAGAACAGTTCTTTCCCCTGGTTTGGGAGTTAAGGATCCTAGTTTGGCCTCAGCCATGTAAAAACTCATATTGTGACAAGCCACAGTATATCGAGGCTTCAATTGCTTTCCTGTAGACCATTAAGAAGGCTCTACATGATTTCTACAGAAGTCTGGAGATTCTGCTGATGCCTTCCTGGATTCTGTGTGTCCTAGCTTGACATTAGTAAACCACTCTGCTTTACTGGCAGCATCTTTTTTTTTTTTTTTTTTCTGAGACGGAGTCTCACTCTGTCGCCCAGGCTGGTGTGCAGTGGCACAATCTCAGCTCACTGCAACCTCCACCTCCCGGGTTCAAGCAATTCTCCTGCCTCAGCCTCCTAAGTGGTTGGAATTACAGGCATGCACCACCACACCCAGCTAGTTTTTGCATTTTTATTAGAGACGGGATTTCACCATATTGGTCAGGCTGGTCTTGAACTCCTGACCTCGGGATCCACCCGCCTTGCCTCCCAAAGTTCTAGGATTACAGGCGTGAGCCACTGTGCCCGGTCAACAGCATATTTTTCAAAGCATGTTTTCACAGATAGCCAAGATGGCTTCCTGTAGGTGTTACAACAGGTTTCTCTTATCTCAAATGGCTTTTTCAAAAAATGATGTAAGTACATTTGCTACATGACTCAATTCCATTTCTGGGTATTTATCCTAGAGAAATGAAAATTTATGTTTACAGAATAAGTGTGATGAGAATGTTTATAGCAGTTCTATTAATAATTGCTAAAAACTGGAAAGAAACAAAAAACAAGTGTTCACCCACCGGTGAATGGATAAGCTGAAGGGATTACATCCATAAAATGAAAAACTACTCACAAAACTAACGATAAATGCAAAAACTTGGATGAATCTCAAAGACATTGTACTGAGATAAAGAAGCCTGTCTCAAAAGATTACGTATGGCATGATTGCATTTAGATTAGACACTCTTGAAGAGAAAGACACAGTGATGGAGAATAGATCAGCAGTTTCCAGGGACTATGGAAAGGGGAGGGTTTGACTACAAAGAGATGGCACCAGAGAGATTTTGAGGTGATGGAAGTGTTGTGTATTCTGATTGCAGTGAATGTTACAGAAGTTTATACCTGTGTTAAAAATCATAGAACTCTATACCAAAAAAGATCATTTTACTGCATATAAATTCAAAAATTAAATTAAATCAAGCAAAGTATAAATGGATAAATAAATAATGATAATAGCATAGGTTAGCAGACTGTGATTTATCATTGATTCATAAATAACCTCAAAGCAGAAAAATACAGTGATTAATATCTCAGATGTAGAGTCAGTAACTGGCATCTTTTTCAGCTGCTTAAGAGTTTTGTGATGCTGAGAGAGATGTTGAACTACACTGAGACTCACTTCCTTGTGTATCAAATGTGGATGATAATAGTGCCCACCTCAAATAATTGTTGCAAGGGTAAATGGCATGTATAGTACTTAATATTAATAGCTTTAGTAATACTGCTAATATTACGGTGGAAATATTTAGCTCTTTTATGATAAAGAAAATCTGGCTATACCTCCCCCCCACCACACACAGATGGACAACTACTGTCATTATTCTTCTCACCAATGTTACACACAACACACTTGAGGTGCATTAGAAACTCAACTCTCTAGAGAAGTTTGTTAACTACTGCTAAGTAACATATTGGCAACTTCTGTCGTAAGAATATTGCAAACAGTCCTACAATATTTTGGAAGAAAAGAAACGCACTTGGTGAAGCAGTGACTATTTAGAAGTCCAAGATTTTCACTCCCAAAAGAAAGACATTAGGGTCTTCGTCCTTGACTTTCCTCTTTCCCTTTGCAATCATTCCCTTAACACTCTCATCTAATCTGTCAGCTTCAGTGATTGCATCTAGGCAGCGGATGACTCTCGAATCTATATTTACCATCTTGGTCTCTCTCCTGGGTTTCAAGATTGGATTTCTAACTCCTGTTGGAGTTAGATTATCTGAATTGTGATCTCTAAGGCATTATCTGGAGCTGAGCTCATTCATTTTCCATTGCAAAGCTTCCCCTTTTTCCGATTTCTCAATTCTGTTAATGTTCTAGTCTCTCTGGGAACTCACCCCAAATTCCTGGTATCATTGTCTCTCTGCTGTGCCTGGGACTAGCAAGCCTTTGCCCTGTTACTTCTTATTTCAACTACAGCAGCGTTCTTTCTACAGGTCTCCTTATCAATGTACCGTACATATACACAACTGCCATATTAATCCTAAATATAGCCCCTGTATAACTTGTTTGATCAGTAGACACATAAAGCCTTCAACAGTTATGTAAAGAACCCAGAACAACTTATTCTTACATAATTTTCACTTTGAATCCTCACTCTGTCCTTTTAGCCAGCTAAGTCATTTCATACGCCAATTTTATACTTCTTCAATTCTGCGTTTTTGTTAATATTGTTTGTGTTATTATACATTTATTAAAACAATATTCCCCTTGTCTGAAAAAGCCGACACCTCCCCATGCCCCTCATCTCTTTAATTCTGGCTTAAAAGCCTCACCGTGCTCCTCACCTCTGGCGTGATTTTAGACTCCTTTGAGCTGACACAGCTTATTTGTCATCACTCCTTTATGAAATGTATTACTTTCTGCCATTCATTGAGAGTATTATAGGTGCATATTATATACAGTGAAGGTAATATACATGTCTAAGTCAAAGTGCTGAAGTGCCTGGGCTTACACCTTGTATTAATAGGTGCTCAATATGTATTTATTCCTAAGAAAAATGAATCAGTATTATTTTCTCCAGTCTGACCAGGTTGCTTTCCCCCAGCTCCCCTCCACCCTCTAGCCTTATAGCTGCATTGTGATTTTTTTTCTTTGTTACGAGTTGCCAGAGTGATCTAGGCTAATTTCATGGTCAGATAAACAGCACCTCCGGACGCTTATTCTTTGAAAAGATATTCAAAGGTAGCCTAATATGGGCGTTCACTTTAAGCCCCAGTCATTGACCTTAACTACCTTTTAGTATTCTATGCTGTTTTACTTGCTTACTGATATGGTTTGTCTGTGTCCTCACCCAAATCTCATCTTGAATTACCACATGTTGTGGGAGGAGCCTGGTGGGAGGTAATTGAATCATGGGGACAGGTCTTTCCCATGCTGCTCTTGTGATAGTAAGTCTCACGAGATCTGGTGGTTATTATGAGGGGAGTTTTAGTGTACAAACTCTCTTTGTGAGCTGCCATCCACCTAAGATGTGACGTACTCCTCTTTGCCTTCCGCCATGATTGTGAGGCCTCCCCAACCACATGGAACTGTGAGTCCAGTTAAACCTCTTTTTTTTTTTTGTAAATTGCCTAGTCTCAGGTATGTCTTTATCAGCAGCATGAAAACGGGCTAATAGACTTACTCAGAGCCCAGATATGTGGGGCTTATGATTATAACACTTTCAGTACATAGTTATTTCACCTACAAAGCTCTGTTTTTCCCTTTAAAAAAAAGTGTTGCTGCCATTACACAGAGAGGAGCCACAAATAAGTTAATGACTAAAGTGTTCCTAGACTCAACATGGCTCTTCAGCACTGATATCTTTCTTTAAGTTCTGGAGGATAAGGTCCAGTTCCTAGAATTTGGGTCTTTTCCAATGGCAGTAAGGAAACTGGTCTTAGATGTTCTGTTATCAATAAAGTCTTATGGAGACAAAGATCTAATAAGTAACATATGTGCTCCATCAACCTGGAGTCTTCCAGAGTTCTCTAAATCAATAAATTATTTTTGCTGCATTTATTTGGATATCCAAAACAGGTTTGAGAGTTTCAAAAGATGCTTAACTTCATTTCCAATGTTCCTTATTTTCACATGCAGCCAATTTCCCACATTTTAATACCTCCCCTCCTCATCTCCTAAATGGAAGCTAAACAAATTTTGGAAAATAAAGGATTCAAGTTTGTGTCTATTTTGGGTCAGAACCTGAGATTATTTCGTTGCTGAACCACAAACAACTTAGGCATTTATTCACACACTGCAGAGCAACTGCATGGCTCAGAACAATGTTAAATTCAGTGTTTCTAACAGCAGTTCGGCCACTACACAGCAATAAAAGCATCAGCTATGAAATTCAAAGTTATGTTTAATTTGCACTGTAAGAATTATGCAAGATGGGCCGGGCGCGGTGGCTCAAGCCTGTAATCCCAGCACTTTGGGAGGCCGAGACGGGCGGATCACGAGGTCAGGAGATCGAGACCATCCTGGCTAACACAGTGAAACCCCGTCTCTACTAAAAAAAAAAAAAATACAAAAAACTAGCCGGGCGTGGTGGCGGGCGCCTGTAGTCCCAGCTACTCGGGAGGCTGAGGCAGGAGAATGGCGAGAACCCGGGAGGCGGAGCTTGCAGTGAGCTGAGATCCGGCCACTGCACTCCAGCCTGGGCGATAGAGCGAGACTCTGTCTAAAAAAAAAAAAAAAAAAAAAAAGCAATGTGTTTATTTAAAAGAATTCATAAAATACAAGTAAATAAATTAACTTAAAAAAAAAAAAGAAATATGCAAGATGGATTCCTTTCTAACAAAAATGTATCTAACCTTCAGGGACACTCATCTCCCCCCAGAGCTTATGAACATCAGCAGCACAATGAGACAGCTTGTCCAAGGGAAATATTAGAGAAGGAGGAGTAATTGCTGTGCACTGGTGAGTCATAAAGTTGATGGAGTGAGGCGAGTAGCTCATGTAAATATCCACCCCACCCAGTGAGACCGGCCTTCCCGCCTCCTCTTCCCTTGTCATTCCTCTCCATCATCTGCACCCTAAGGCTCCACCACTGTCTGTGGGAGTCATTTCACTCTCCTGGGGGAAGCTGATACACAGCTGAGCTATTTTATGTTATTTTTCTCTCTTAATGAATACCACACACATGACTTTTGAATGTGCGTGGTACTAGCACTGAGTAATTAAGTCTTGTGGGAAGGAAAGTTCCGGTGGAGGTAGAGTAAATAGATCTGGCACAGAAACAATACTGTCTGGTTTCAGGAGAGCTTTCTTTTGAGTGGCAGTGTGTCGTGGTCGTCTGGAGTTAAATCTCCTCCACTCTGGTCTCAATGTTATCATGCACCAACTAATCTTGCAGATGCAACTCCTGCCGCTCCTAGTCTCAATTGTCTAACCTGCCAAATGGAGACAATCTTTTCTGCCTGCCTCATAGGATGATAAAAATCTGGCAACTGTGATAAAAAGGTAAGGTATCACTATGCTTGATTTACCTTTAAAATGATTCCACCTTTCTTTATTTTAACATTTCAGTTCAAAGTCTCTTTACTGAACACCTGGCCTAAATAAGCCACACAAAGAGCATCCAAATTTGAACTTGCATCATCCTAACAGATGCTTTTCTTGGAATCAAGTCATTGATAAAACTTAATTCCTTTCAACAAGCCTTTATTGAGCAACTACAATGTGCTGAGTGCCTATTCAGTCATTAAAACATGGGCTGTCTAAAGGGAGCATTTCATCTCTCTCGGTGGGAATTCCATAAAATCTGCAAAATGTTTTCAGCATTAAGAGTGAACATAAAGGGGGAGCAATGCTGAGAGCTTCTTTTTACATCAAAAATATCAAAGAAGCGTTTGGATCTGCATGTCGTTTTACACTGAGCACAGTAACTTTTGGAAGCCAAAGTCATTTCACTTAGACCATAGGCAGTACCAAGTCTTCTAAAACACAGCTCTTCGGGGTCCCCTGTGTTTTGTCTTCCTGGAGTAAATGATTAAATATTTGAAACTTAAATGAATACATTGGTAAGGATGCACCTGAACTTCAGAAAGGTAGCTGGTTGGGTAGGAGAGTGGAGAAGTAACAGCAGGAATGTTTTATCTTCCTGAGCTCAAAGATTTTGTCCAAAATTATACTTTAATAACTACTGGCCAGGCCATATGCTGACATGGAGTTTATTAAGATGACTATTTAAACAATTTTAGAGAAACTGGTGGAAAAATAAGATTGTATTTATTTGGAAAGATGGCTATGTCTATTCCAAGCATCCCTTGACTCACTGCGGCAGGAGAGGCATATAACTTTGGTCTTCTAAGATTAAAAAAAGTTAACAATGATCATTTCTGAATAAAGTGTGCACTTTCATATGGACTACAATAATGGTTAATAATGTGAGTTTGGGAATCAGTTACCATTTCCTAACTGCACAAAATGTGTGCAAATTACTTAATTTTCCTCAGTTTTCTTATCTGTGAAATGGAGGTAATAATATTAACCATCTCATAGGGTGCTTAAGTGATTGAAAGAAGATGATGCATATAAAGAACTTAAAACAATGCTTGCCATATGACAAGTGCTTAATAAATATTAGCTACTGTCGTTATTTTATGCAAATGTTTTAAGAAACTAATTTTAATATCGGATGCCTAGATATTTGGGAATCTGGTACCATTTAGCAGACTTTATATCACTCAGTTCAAATACTTTGTAATTTACAGTTCAAACCTTAGATCTATATTCAGGAAAACATATTGTCCAAGGAGCTATTACAAAATTTTTACTTTGGATTCCTCTTATTACTCCTAAATTCTTAAATAGCAGCCCTCTCTCCCTCTCCCTTCCTTCCCTCCCTCCCTTCCCTCTCCTCTCCCCCTCCTTCCCTCCCTCCCTCCCTTCCTTCCTTCCTTCCATTGTTTCTTCTTTTTTACCTATGCTGGTCCTTTGGTTTTAGGTTATCTGAACAGGATATTTTCACAAAAATCATTAAATTTGTTAAAGATAATTCCAATGTGTTCATCTTAATAAACTTGAAGTGATTAATTGTAGATGTTCATAACCACATGCAATTGACAAAAGTTAATCTGGTTTTCCCTTACTGTTAAATAAAAATTTTGCCTAAAAAAAGTAAAAAGTCATATTCATTGCATCAGATTTGAAAACTGGTAATCTTGTTCCAAGGTTAAAACTCCCCACTCCACAAAATACTTTCAATGAATGCATTTGTTATGCAGCTATACAATTGTTTCTTTCCTCTGTAGACGATAAAGTCGTAATTATTTCTCTGATGTTAATTAAAAATAAACCCTTTATTTGTAAAAGAATAGCAACTATTTAAAAATCACACAAATCAATTAGTAGATTTACATAGAACAAAATATCCAGTAATTTAAATAATTTTAACTGCCACTAAAAAGAAACAAGCACCTGGATTGGAAAAAGAAAGGCTATCATTATTTTTGAAAGCATTTTCTCATTGTCTCCTTATAAAGTTACAAGGTCATATATTATTGTACTATATGGAATTACATATTTGATGGATTCAGAAACGGAATAGGGATTTAATATAGAGTATTTTTAAAGTTTCCATACAGGAAGCTTATTTTTAAAAAAAGTATGGACTTTTTACATATGCAAATTTCACTAACAGAAAGATAATCAAACTTCTAACATTTTGCATGGGAAAGGTGAGTGTGATGTGCAATATGAAACTAAAAGAAATCTCGAAAAACATCTTGACTTGGTAGAGCGCAGACATGATTTACAGGCTGTGAAACACAAATTGCCACTAAACCTCCTTTCCCTTCGGGGTCTGCTGTGTTAGAACAAGGATTCTAAGCTCTGTGCTTGGACTCTGTCTCCTCTATGCCCTCACTCTCTGACTTCACTAGCACCTCTCTCCCATTCCCTTTGCTCATATTACTAAAAAGATTTCGCAGTGTTTAAGACAAGACTATTGGCCATCCAGATTTCAAAGGTGACAGCTAACTTCAGCTAGGACTGGGGATTTGGAGCTATCACCATCCCTGGAAAGCCTAATATAATTTCACTATTTCCAAAGAAGCTCAATCAGTATATACCCAAGGTGAATATTGGTTGGAATACTTTGAAAATTCCAAGTCTGATAAGAAATAATTCTATGGAGATGCCTGACCTTAGGCTTTCTTTCAGTCAATATTTTCTCATAAATATGGCAGAAACAGACTTAAAAAGAGAAAGTTTGGACTTGCTGAAAAAAGGAAACATAGTTTATACCTCAGATATTCAGAGAGAATTTGATTACAAATAAGCGAGCTAATCTTCTGAAGACAGTATCATTGACCTAACACTTTATTTCTAGAGATGTACTGTGCAGAGAGAGTTGTAAATGCTGACCTGATTCAGTCAATGAGCATCTGATAACCATCTATTTATGCAAACAATGAGCTGAACTGTAGAAAGAAGGACAGATGAAATGACTTAGAAATGTCTTGCAGGAACTTAAATAGTATAAGAAAGAAAACTACACAGGTTGCTCCTCTTTGGGCCACTGGGGTAATTCACAGGACCTGACAAGTAGATCCACTCTGAAAGTCTTTGCTGAATGAATGAATAAGTGAATGGATACAAGAAGTCGTGATACAATGGTGGCCTAGAAATAAAAGTCAGTGGTTGTAGAAGAGAAAATTAGGATACAATGAATTCTTTATGGGATGGCAGGTCACCAGAAAATCTCTCATGGTGGTGGAAGCTTTTGAGATAAACTTTAAAGTGTTTCAATATATCAAGAAGGAAGAAGCAAGAGGTGTTTAGACAAAGGGACAGACATGAGTAAAGGTACAGAAGAGGCTGGGCATGGTGGCTCACGCCTGTAATCCCAGCACTTTGGAAAGCCAAGGCAGGCGGGTCACTTGAGGTCAGGAGTTCGAGACCAGCCTAGTCAACATGGCAAAACCCCATCTTTATTAAAAATACAGAAAAAAAAAATAGCTGAGTGTGGCGGTGCACACCTATAATTCCAGCTACTCAGGAGGCTGAGGCATGTAAATCACTTGAACCTGGGTGGCAAAGGTTTCAGTGAGCAGAGAGCATGCCACTGCACTCCAGCCTGGGTGACAGAGCAAGCAAGCACTTGAACCTCGGTGGCAAAGGTTTCAGTGAGTGGAGACCATGCCACTGCACTCTAGCCTGGGTGACAGAGCAAGCAAGCAAGCAAGAAAGAAAGAAAGAGAGAAAAAGTGTATCATTTGAATTGATTAGAGCATAGAGTTGGTGGTAAGGAATAAGGCTGGAAGAAGAGATGGGATCCTGATTGTAGAAGTCCTGGACTTGAGTGTTAATGAATTCATGAATTTAGAAATTATTAGGATGGCAATGGGAGCGAACAAATGCTATTGAGATGGAGGGCAGGGAGACTAGTGAGGGCTATTGTCATCATCCAATTTAGAAAAGATGAGGTTCTTGAAAGAAGGGACTGAAATAGATGATTCAGCAGAAGAATTGGTACATTCTAATACTCATTTATTAAAAAACGCATGTTGTGGGGGAGAGCAATTATAAGAATAGAAAGAAATAAACTTACACAAAGGTTTCTAGTCTCAGTGTCTAGTAATATTATTTAAAAACTTTTCACATCTTACTGAGTTATTTATATATATAAAAATCTCATCAATCATTAGAGAACATTGTAATTACTAACATTTACCTCTGTGATGATAAATCTAATATTCTGGTAGTTTTAACAATTTCCCCAAAGACATAACTCTTAAATTTGGGGACTTACCTTTCCACCCTATATGCACAGATGAGATGAGTTCATTCTCTGGCAGATGATGTAAGTGAGATATGAAACCCAGGACGGGGAGAAAATTGTAGAGATAAGAGTTACGTGATCAGTATTTTACATACAGAGTTTAAGTTACATGAAACATTGATGTGTAGCTCTCTAGCTTATAAACTAAAAATTGAGTGCAGAAAATTATGAGAAAGACTGGGATGAATATTTGTGAATCTTCTGCTTAGAAATGTGAAAGTTGTATCTCTGAGTATTGCTAAAACTGCTCAGGAAAATAGTATGCTTAAGAAGACAGCCCAAGAGAAAATTTGTATAGATGCCTTCAATTAAGGAATTAATAAGGAACAGAATAAAATTAAATAAAGTGAAGAATAATTACAGAAGTAGGAGAGGAAGCAACAGAGTGTAATGTCATAGAAGGTGAGAATTTCAAAGAAGGGCCATGAGCATAATGATGGCAAATGCTACAGGAAGTCAAGCACATCAAAACTCAAGTGGGGTTGCTGAGTTTAACAATTAGTAAGTCACTGATGAGATTTGCAAGTGCTGTTTTTATGAAGTGGTGGGGAAAGAAATTGGGTTGCAATAACTAGTAAGTCAGGAGAAGATGAAGAATTGTTAAAGGTAAATGAATACTGCTCTTTAAAAACAAAAATGAAAAATAATAGATGAAATATGATTTTGTAATAATTATAATACAGATGTAGAATTAAAAATCTTAAAAATTCCCATTCACTACCCATTGAATCCCACTCACTTCCCCATGGTTACTGGTTAATAACAGATTGTGAAACTTTCAGAATATTTCAATGCATTTTATGCCTATATATAAATACACACCCACATATATGTGTATACATATTTAAATGTATGCATACATACTCTGGCAAAGAGTTCACATTGGTCAAATATTTAGTGGTTTATTTGTTTATTTTGAGATGGAGTCTTGCGCTGTCACTCAAACTGGAGTGCAGTGGTGCAATCTCGGCAAACTGCCACCTCCACCTCCCAGGTTCAAGTGATTCTGCTGCCTCAGTGTCCCGTGTAGCTGGGACTACAGGCACGTGCCACTACACCCGGCTAATTTTTTGTATTTTTAGTAGAGACGGGGTTTCATGTTAGCCAGGCTGGTCTCGATCTCCTGACCACGTGATCCACCTGCCTCGGCCTCCCAAAGTGCTGGGATTACAGGTGTGAGTCACCACACCCAGCCTATGGATATTTTGAAATCAAAAATCCAAAACCAAAAAAATGTAAGGGAGAGTTACAGTTCTTTGCTCTTTCTTTTCCATTGTGGTTGTTACATTGTTTTTTTTCCCATAAAACATGTTAATACCTAGTAGCCAGCATTTTTGAACTGGAAAGGACCAGATTATTCAGACCCAGGGAGGAGATAGATTCTCAGGTTCTAGACTTAAACCAATTACATTAAGTCATCTTGCAAGGTAACCAAGGCTATTCTTGGGCTTAGGGCTACATAAGCCGTGAGTATGTAGGTGTACAGGAAGCTGGACTATTTTCTGAACCATTTAGTAGGATTAATAATAGCAATTGCTGCCATTTATTGAATTCTATGAAACATGCAATTAAAATTATTTATATTGTTTCATATTCAAAATAATGTGCTAAATTAGGAACTTTTATTGACATTTTGTAGTTAAGGAAACTGTAGCTTAAAGAATTCAAGCAACTCATTCAATGCCATGGAGACAAAATGCAGCAGAACTAAGATTTGAATTGCAGTTCAGTACTATCTGGCTCCAAGCCTGATATTTTCTTTTTTAAACACTGTACCGTCAGAGCAGACCTAGCAAGCTTGTCCTTCTGAGAAGAAGATAATGGAATCCACATGGAGAAATACAGGATTTTCCCCCTTTTTCCCTAATATAGCTGAAGCCCACATGCCTGTAAGACCCGTGCATATTTGGTTTTCTTTTTCATTCAGCCACCTCCCCTCTTCTTTAGCATCTTATGCCCTCCATGAGAGCAGCTTAATGGGCTACCATGCAACCATCAAGAAATGAGATCTTGTAAAGAATTGTGGGAGGTACACAAGCTGTTCTGTTTTCTCTGTAGGAAGGAATGCACTGAGCCCTGTGAAGATTAAAAGGATAAATGAAAGATTGATAAAGGAATCCCAGGAGGTGGGGAGAGAAGACTTGTAAATAAGCAGGAACACACATGTGGTCCCAGAATGCAATTAAACATGAACAGCTCCATTGGAACTGACACGTGGACCAAGATTCTAAATAGTAGAATGCCTGGTTCATATTATCTTTCTGGATATAAATTATAGCACCTAATCAGTATCTTGATTAAATGACTCCACATTAACATTTTGACTATTTAAACTATTTGAAGTACCCATTCCAGGTAACCATTAATAGTTTATTGTACTATCCTCTTTCCCTCAGCCAACTAAATTCTCAAAGTAAGAAAAATAAAAATTAAAAACCACACAATGCATTAATGAATTACTATATTCCCTAATACATTGTGTCTGTAAAGTTTTCAAGTTGTTTAATAAAATTATATTGTACTAGGAAGTTTCACGTATGTTCATACACAACTAACACAGTTAATGTAGGATGCTAGGTAGGAAACGTTGACTCTTTGTAAATCCTTTAAAATGAGCTAAAACTTCAGAAGCAATTAAGTGTGGTTGACATTGCATTTTAAGGACTTTTTAAGGGTTAGAGACATTAAGCCTCACAGGTATATCAAAATGATAGCTTTACCCCAACTTAAACCATCTTGCCCATCTGCAATAAAACTTCCATCATCCCTGGCCTAGAAAATATGCTGAGCTCATAGACTAAACATTCAACAGTTGTATGCACTCAGCAGCTTTATGACTTCTTTTGGTGCCTTTGTGGAATCATCCTGGAATCAATTTATCTTCATGCTTCAAAGAATCCTAATTCAAAAGTGCTCCAAATGTTTGGGACTATTTTAAGATTATTTTTCTTCTGGAAGTTTAAACGTAAACTTGAACGAATGCTTTCTTTATAATTTTATACTGTTTTGCACTAACTGTTAAAGTTCACCTTATGTTCAAAGGATTGCTTTCATGCCTAACTGCATTTTTACTTCTTTGATTATTCTATTATTGAAAAACTAGTCTCTTAATAACACTTACTTTCCAGCTCTTCTTTGGCATCTTATGATAGGAATGGCCAAGCCGAGTCAGCTGTAGAATGAATTACGTTTTTCATTGGTTCCTAAAATTGAGAACTGTTTTTTACTTGTTCCAAAGAGAAAAGAAATAAAAATTACAGTAAGTGGAGAATTTAGGTGTAGCAGAAATATGTTCAGTCATGGTGGTGATTGTTTAGCACTAGAACTGTTATTCTGGCTTACATTTTCAGATATATTCAGCAAGTCACTCTTTGTCCTTTGCGGCATTTTGCCTCTCCAGAACCTTTCTCTCTTCTGATACTGACAGACTCACTGCTGCTGTCTCTGGACTGTAAGAATGTCTCCCGTGATTTTTTTTTTCACTGTAACTAGAAGCATTTTGTCTTCCTTTCTTATTTTTCAGAAGGCATTCTCTGTTACAGTGTCTAAGAGAGCTTAGCTTCCCTATGATCGGTAGAATCATTCATCTAATTGATCCAGCTTGGACATCTTATTTAAGATTTTAAATTATTTAGGGTGAATTAGTTTGCCTTGATCACATCAGTATTTTGAAATTCCCCAAAGCCACATTTATGTAGACTAAGGGAAGACTATATCCTTCTTCTTCTTTCTCCTTTCTCTTCCTCATTTACCCTCCTTCTCATGAAATGTGTATTTTCAAGGAGTGAATACTAACCATGAAGCACCTGGTCTTGAAGGATGACTTGAAGTTGTTTTTCTCCTGACGAAAGTATTTTCTAAAAGCTGTTATGAGAATTATAGCTAGATAAAAAGACCAGTGTGCATTTTAGATGAAAATTGAGGATTGTGAAGGAATGGTTTTCTTCCTGGACATAGCTATCCGAAGCATGTGCAGGGGATGTCAGAGCACAGAAGGTGCCAGCAAAATACCAGTAGCAGGTCTAGAAGAGGCTGTGCCTATTCATTCCTTAGAGACCTAAAGAAAGTGGCAAGTTGTCTCCAATAGCAAGGTGAACTAAATATTCACCTTATTCTATTCCTTTTTCCCAACACCAACACAGCCTTCTGTTGGTATTTGGGGCACCGAATAGGGTCAGGGAAGTCAGTATAGGTAAGTGAGAGAGATGAGGGACAGGGAGGAGAAAGATTTATTTATGCAAATATTTTTGTTTAAATATAAAAGCAAACAATATTTTTATGCATTTATGACACCTAGAATTAATTATCATTAACACTGAGAGGTGCATATATATGCATATAGAGACTATATATATGCATATATATGCACATACATATAGGCACAGAGTTTAAAAAGAATTATATAAATGTATATTTCTATTAACAAAATTATTTGCATACATTGCATACTTGAAGTTCTTTTAAACTTACATGTAGTAATGCATTAATATTTGTTAATTTATATATTAATATTTATAATTTATTAATATTTATAAGAGCATAATTCCTAATATATCCATCATATAAATACCCTAGAATGTCTCTAATACTCTTTTGTTAAAAGTAGGTTTTGATAATTTCCAATATTATAAAATCTGCAATGAGTATTACTTTTTACAACAGTATTGTGAACGCCAAATTTCATGGGAAAAATTTCTAGAAGCAGAATCACTAAATAATGTCAGCTTTGTAATTTCCAAAAGTTTGTAAAATAATTTATTTCCCACAAGCATTTTAGAGTTTTCTTACCCTTCATTTCTAACAATATCTCTATAAATATAAACTGGTCTAATTTGAGATTTATAAGTCTATACATATTTCAATTTGCAATCATTTGATTCCTAGTAAAATTAAGCATTCATATTTGAGTCATTTGTATTTATTTTCAATTATAGCAATATTTTCTTGTGATATATAAGAACCTTTTATACAGTAAGATTATTAATTTTTTCCAATCACATGTGTTGCAAATTCTTTTCAGTTTTTATTTGTCTTTTTAAATTTTATTCATGGTATGTATCTCTACAAAATATTTTACATTCCTATTATTAAATACATCAGTATTTTATTTTAATGATTTAATCTTCAATGTTTTAAAAGCTTCCTACATAGATTATTTAGAACCTAATTTTTATCATAAACAGTTACATATAGGAATGAGATAAACTATTGTTGAGAAATCACCACTGTATTTCCCCAGGAAAACTGCATTCTGTCTTCTACACTCATTTTTGTTCACTAATGATAATACTTGTGAAAATCCAGTAGTACTTTTGCCTACCAAAAGACAACATTCTGGTTCAGGAAGAAACATCATTATTCATGTATTTATATATGAGTTTAGATCTGTGAACATGACATGTTATACCACTTCAGTGAATCTTCTAGGGAAATATTTATCCTAAGAAGCCTGGTTACTTAGAGCAGGAAGGTTTGGAGGGAGGCCTGCTGCATGGCTGTCCTAGAGACAGCCCAGTACCTCTCCAGAGCTCCCCGGAATACTTTTCACCTTTGACTTCATGCTGTGTGTCTGGTGACTAAGCCAGTATCCTACAGAAGGGCTGGAGAAATCAACGACCTGGTTAGGGATCCAGAGGTCTTTTGCAAGTAGCTGATGCTAAAAATTCCCAGGGCAGAGAGGAGGCAGGGAGCACCCTGGAGAGCGCAGTCCCACTTGGGAAAGATGCTGCCACCGTGACACAGGCGTTGCTCTGTGTTGCAGCTCTAGACACTGTCCCTTCATCTTTGTCCCCTTGCTTCCCCTCCCTGCCTACTTCTCTCCTTCACCCCTCCTCTACTTCCCCCTCTCCCCTTTAATATCAAAACCAGACAGACTGTTTAGAGATTTATGAGGAATTTTATTTCCAATTCAAAATATGAGGTGAGACATTACTTCAGGACCTGTTGTCTCCCAATACAGTTGGTTAACAAAAAATTCATCGAGTGACCATCTTTTCAGAGAAGAAAAAGAGGAGACTATGAGTTCAAAAAAACCCAGCTCTCGCTTTGTCACTTTTTCTTAACTCTGTCACCCAGTTACAACTCCTCAACATTCTCAACCTTGACAAGTCCACCAGCCATTTGGCACCAAGAGACTTAAATAGCGTCAGAAACTCTCTCCCTCTGTGTGCCGTTCAACCTCAGGCATTCCTATCTGAAACACAAACATCAATAAAGCAAATAGTCACGTTAAGTTTCTTTCAGCTTATGAAACATGATCCCACACCATCAACATTAAAATTCTAAGGAAAAGATACAATCCTTTCCAAAATAATTGTCTCCTTTATCTTACAACAATGCTGCCTTCATACATGTCATATGGATAAACTATATATTCCACATTTGAGCAGAGGAATGCCTGATGAATTTGGATCTCAGTCTCTTCAGAGTCAAACTAGCAGTGACAACAGCATGAGTCTCCATCCGACTCCCTGCATGTCGAGTAGGATTGATTTGACTGCAACCTATCAGAATCCACAGGACATTTTTTACTTGCCTCTCAGGGCCAAGCCACTGCCCCAGACAATACGGCAACAGAGGGTGTGTGGCATTTGGACACGACATACTTTAATAGGAGGAACATTTGATTCTCACATCAAGTTTATGTTAAGGCTTACAACAACAACCATTGCCATTTTTTTTTTTTTTTTTTTTTTTTTTTGAGATGGAGTCTCTGTTGCCCAGTCTCTGTTGCCCAGTCTGCTGCCCATGCTGGAGCATAGTGGTGCAATCTTGGCTTACTACAGCCTCCACCTCCCAGGTTCAAGCAATTCTCCTCCCTCAGCCTCCTGAGTAACTGGGACTATAAGCACACACCACCGTGCCTGGCTAATTTTTGTATTTTTAGTAGTGACGGGGTTTCACCATGTTGGCCAGGATGGTCTCGATCTCCTGACCTCGTGATCCGCCCACCTCGGCCTCCCAAAGTGCTGGGATTACAGGTGTGAGCCACTGCACCTGGCCCAACCACTGCCATTTTGATGTTATTATTCTTTTTTCTTTATCAAGTAAGATGGATCATTCACCCTGTCTCTGAACCTGACCCTATCTATCACTGAGAGCTGCTTCTCTCAACTGTAGGATGCAGCTCAGGAAAGGAGCTTATTTCTGGGGGAGTAAGAATAAAGGAGAAGGAGAGTAAGAATAAAGGAGAAGAATAAAAGAGCAATGAAAAGGTAGGAGTTTGGGCTATAGTGAGTATGACGGGGGAGGGTCGGGGGTGAGGTCAATTGCAGGGATGTGGCTGAAGTCATGGGTATAGTGGAGGTCTGGGGAAAAGGATCCCAGAATACTTACAGTACCAGATGAACCAAGTCACCATGTCCTGCTCTGTCATGAGTCATCATGACTTCCATGATTTTGAATTTTTGATACAGGTAATGGTATCACTAATGTCTAGTGTCAGTTCTGTAGACCTGTACAATTCCTCTTACTCTTTGTAGTAAATTGGATATCTCCATACGTCCTCTGAAATCTTACAAAGGACAGAGAATATAAAAATGTCCACCGTGTCTTAGTTTCCTTTTGAGATTTAAATTTTGCGTCTGAGTTGAGCACAAATGAAATGCTAAATCCCACAGTCTCTGCATTCCTTTGCTGACCCCTTTCCCCAGAATTCAATGCAATTTTTCACAAATTTGATTATTACAAAAACCTAATTTATGTGATTATTTACATTGTGTAGTGCCGTCTTTCTAAGAACCTGTAATTCCTTTGTAAATGCCCTTCCCCCACTAGGAATTGATGAAATGTTATGTAAATTTACTCAGATTTATCACAGAATGTGGCTGCCAGAGCATATAATCTTCAACTTCTATAGTGCTGAAGGGAAATGTATCATTCTAAAATTACCAATGACATTTGAATAAAGAATAAAACTCCTATTGCCTAACAGACTATTTAAACTGTTGTCTTAAAAATTATTAGAGCCTGGTAAACTGAACGTCAACTTTCAGACCACAGTATAATTTATTTTTTAACACAAAATGGAAAACCTGAGAAAAAGTAGAGATGTGACAGACTGGAACACAACATTTAAAACAAGTTCTTGCATTAGTGGTTTTGACATTCTCTTTCCATTCATAACTTGCAACAAGTTTCTTAAAGTTCTCCTGCTGAGTCAACGTAAAGTTGTTGAATATGATGAATTGACCAAAAGCACCACATTAAGGAAAACGACTAGACTGTTAGCCAACCAAAATAAATGAAAGTATAAGAAACAAAAAAATAGTAGCTTTCATGTCTGTATTTCGAATTGTCTTCAGTGTAATATTAAACATGCTATTTAGGTAAAAGCACATACTTTACATAAACTCTTAATTGATCTTACACAAAAGGAAACAAAGTTATGGCACTTGAATTTTTGGCAAAGAGATAATATTTGCTTAGTAAACAGCAAACACATTTGTATAGACACAACTGCATTTATGTTTACAAAGTGCTAAAGGGCCAAACACTTTGACTCCCACTTTCATGCTTCCCACATATAATTAGTGACTTCATTTTTTTTTTTTTTTTTGAGACGGAGTCTCGCCCTGTTGCCCAGGCTGGAGTGCAATGGTGCAATCTCGGCTCACTGCAACCTCTGCCGCCCAGGCTCAAGTGATTCTCCTGCCTCAGCCTCCCAAGTAGCTGGGATTACAGGCATGTGCCACCATGCCCAGCTACTTTTTGTATTTTTAGTAGAGACAGGGTTTCACCATATTGGCCAGGCTGGTCTTGAACTCCTGACCTCGGATGATCCACCCACCTTTGGCCTCCCAAAATGCTGGGATGACAGGTGTGAGCCATCCTGCCTAGCCATCAATTAGTGACTTCTTTATTCTCACCAACCTAGGGGTCTCATGTGATATAAGATAATCTCAATGGACTAACCCATAAAGTAAACCTTTTGATATTTCTCAAATTTCACCAATTATAAAAGACTAAAATGATCTCAAATATAAATCTGAATCATTTTTAATGTTTATTAGTATGAGTCAACCCACAGAGGACAATGGATCAATATTATGTAATTAATACTTTTTATAACAATAATGGCTACTGCCGAAAATATATAAGGATTCATGCCATGTCACAATAATTAATGCTAGAGGTCATTCTGTAATATTTCACCTTGTGTCCTGATTCATAGCCTAGAGAAGTGATGGAATATTTGTGATGTAGTGATTTCAATTCTCCAGAGAGGGGGAGAAGGTGAATTTAAATGTTGATGTTTTTAGTTCTAGTCACAGGGCACTCAATAAAATGTTACTCTGACAATGGTAAGTAAAGAAGCATATCTAGTCTCGGGAAGTAACCATTGGAAAAATAATAATAAAGCTGCTGTCTCTTTTTATCACCAATTAATTGCAAAACAGATGCCATGTGGTACATTTGCATTTCCTACGGTACTGGCAATGAAAAGTGTTTATGAAAGAGATCCCTTTTATAGATACAAAGGCCAATAGAATGCATGTACTTGAGCCAAGTTAAAAAAAATAAATAAATAAAGCAGTTCACATAAGGACCCTACAATATTATCCAGGGGACTGGAAAACAGGGCTGATTGTAAGGGAAACTGAAACTTAACAGTTTCAAATTTTGTTCAAACATTAAAATAATTGTGTGTGTGTGTGTGTGTTTAAATTACCTATGTGATGTAGCCAAGACTGGTCAAATTGTAAAAGTAAAATTAAAAGTGAGTCTTTCTGTCATCCCAGCACTTTGGGAGGCCAAGGTGGGTGGATCACGAGGCCAGGAGATGGAGACCATCCTGGCTAACACAGTGAAACCCCGTCTCTACTAAAAATACAAAAAATTAGCTGGGCGTAGTGAAGGGCACCTGTAGTCCCAGCTACTCGAGAGGCTGAGGCAGCAGAATGGTGTGAACCGGGGAGGCGGAGCTTGCAGTGAACCGAGATCGTGCCACTGCACTCCAGCCTGGGCGACAGAGCGAGACTCCGTCTCAAAAAAAGAAAAAAAAAAAAAAAAAAGTGAGTCTTCTTTTACTCTATGGTGCCTCTTTTTTTCTCTACTTCTATGTCATCTAAACATTGTTTCTTCAGTTTATCACATGTAAGCCATTTGAGCTTCATTGATTCTTATCTCCCTTTATATGGGGTTAAATGAAACACATATTTCCAGAACCATGGGTGTGTTCTTGGACATAGAGCATCCCAGTTTCCAGTCACCCGTTGTAGTCATCTAATACCCATCTAAATTTTTCTTACCACATATTTTATTCTGTATTATCCCAAGTGGTCCTCAGGTAACGCTCATTCAAAACATAGATTTATCTTAATCTCGAACTACGACAATGATAATTAAAAGATAAACCTGAAATTAAATTTACAATATATAATGTATTCTAAACCCCAAAGCAGAGCGCCTTCGACTAACTTGATGCTTAGATGGGCAGAAGATGTGTGGCACCAACACAAGGATTAGAGCCAGCGAAATCTATCCTTAAAGCCTAGGTGCACAACTTATCCACCGTGCAAATGTAATATGTGGTCATAGCATGGTCATGATAACTAAAAAATGGGAGGAATGAAAAGTATTTAGTTTAATCCGTGACAGACACAAACACTCCATAAATAGAAACCCTATAAATCATCATGATTTAAAATTTTCTATTATCTTACTATTACAGATTTGGTTTCTCTGAATTGTTTGGGTTGGGAAATGGTTAAGTATTGTTCATTTTCATTGTGGTTTTGGTCATTTTACCACTGAACTAAAAGGAAGTTGAGAGTCTATATGTCTTTTAAGTACTGTCAATACACTGAATAAATTAAACCATATATTTCATAAATAATTTTTTCAAGTGCATGTGGATGCAATTGTAATTAACAAAATAACAAATTTATTTATTTATTTATTTATTTATTTATTTATTTATTTATTTATTTATTTTGAGATGGAGTCTTCCTTTGTGGCCCAGGATGGAGTGCAGTGGCGTGATCTTGGCTCACTGCAACCTCCACCTCCCGGGATCAAGCAATCCTCCTGTGTCAGCCTCCCAAGTAGCTGGGATCACAGACACACGCCACCATCCCTGGACAATTTTTTTATACTTTTAGTAGAGATAAGGTTTCACCATATTGGCCAGGCTGGTCTTGAACTCCTGACTTTGTGATCTGCCCACCTCTGCCTCCCAGAGTGCTGGGATTACAGGCATGAGCCACAGTGCCCGGCCACAAATTAAACATGTTAATTGGGCATGTAATAGTTGGACTTTAACTATCCATTGCTTGAGAAAATATGTAATCCTACAATACTGCAGTGAAGTCCATGATAGTTCTATCATAAAGAGATCTTCAAAAGTACGAAGTCTGGAAATCACTGCTCTAAAACCATGGAGTGTACACCACCAAAGAGTGAGCCCTAATGTAAACTATGGACTCTGGGTAACAATGATGTATCAAAGTAGCTTCACCAATTGTAGCAAACCTGCAGGAGGTTGTTGATAATGGAGGCCAGGCATGGGTGGGAGCAGGGAGGAAATAGGAAGTTTCTGTACTTTCAGTTTTGCTGTGAACCTGAAACTACTCTGAATAGTGGTCTTTTTTCTTTTTTTTTTTGTAAGGGGAAGCAGAGTTTTTAACTTTACACTTTGTGTACCTTTCAAACTTTGAAATGTGTGATTAGCTATTCATAAACTAAAGTTTGATAATGTTAATTTTTATTAACATGAAATTATACTTAACAGAAAAAAAAACAAAAAATTAAATGTTAGTTTTGTTTAAATATGACTTAAGACTTTTGCTTCATCTAGTGAGGATTTGGCCTACACGTATCAAGTTGTACTGCAGGTGTCATTATTTCTTTCTTCTGCATGCATGTCAGGCATTAGTAATCAAGTGCACCATTCCTTCTCATTGAGTTTATAGTCTTTGACTTATCCTTTTCAAGAGAATGCTTCAAGCAGCCACTAACAGCCACATGCAGCTGACACAAAAGATAAAACCTATTTTTTCATCACCGAGTGTCTTTCCAATATCCTATTAATATATATCTCAGCAATAATTCAATAAAAAGTTTAAACCTATTTTTAACTCTTATTTATTTATTTACTGGGTTTTATTTTAAGTTCTGGGATACATGTGCTGAACATACAGGTTTGTTACATAGGTATACATGTAACATGGTGGTTTGCTGTACCCATCAACCCATCACCTACATTAGGTATTTCTCCTAGTGCTATCCCTCCCCTGACAGGCCCTGGTATGTGATATTCCCCTCCCTGTGTCCATGTGTTCTCATTGTTCAACTCCCACTTATGAATGAGAACATGCAGTGTTTGGTTTTCTGTTCCTGTGTTAGTTTGCTGAGAATGATGGTTTCCAGCTTCATCCATGTCCCTGCAAAGGACATGAACTCATCCTTTTTTATGACTGCATAATATTCCATGGTGTATATGTGCCACATTTTCTTTATCCAGTCTATCACTGATAGGCATTTGGGTTGATTCCAAGTCTTTGCTATTGCGAATAGTGCTGCAATAAACATACGTGTGCATGTGTCTTTATAGCAGAATGATTTATAATCCTTTGGGTGTATACCCAGTAATAGGATTGCTGGGTCACATTGCATTTCTGCTTCTAGATCCTTGAGGAATTGCCACACTGTCTTCCACAACAGTTGAACTAATTTATACTCCCACCAACAGTGTAAAAATGTTCCTATTGCTCCACATTCTCTCCAGCATCTGTTGTTTCCTGACTTTTTAAGGTTCGCCATTCTAACTGGCGTGAGATGGTGTCTCATTATGGTTTTGATTTGCATTTCTCTAATGACAAGTGATGATGAGCTTTTCTTCATATGTTTGTTGGCTGCATAAATGTCTTCTTTTGAACAATGTCTGTTCATATCCTTCACCCACTTTTTGATGGGGTTGTTTTTTTTTTGTAAATTTGTTCAAGTTCCTCGTAGAGTTTGGAGATTAGCCCTTTGTCAAGTGGATAGATTGCAAAACTTTTCTCCCATTCTGTAGGTTGCCTGTTCACTCTGATGATAGTTTCTTTTTCTGTGCAGAAGCTGTTTAGTTTAATTAGAACCCATTTGTCAATTTTGGCTTTTGTTGCCATTGCTTTTGTGTTTTAGTCATGAAATATTTACCCATGCCTATGCCTGAATGGTATTGCCTAGGTTTTCTTCTAGAGTTTTTATGGTTTTAGGTCTTACATTTAAGTCTTTAATTCATCCTGAGTTAATTTTTGTATAAGGTGTAAGGAAGGGGCCCAGCTTCAGTTTTCTGCATATGGCTAGCCAGTTTTTCCAACACCATTTATTAAATGGGGAATCCTTTCCCCATTTGCTTGTTTTCATCAGGTTTGTCAAAGATCAGATGTTTGTAGATGTGAGGCATTATTTCTAAGGCTTCTATTCTGTTCCATTGGTCTATATATCTGTTTCGGTACCAGTACCATGCTGTTTTGGTTACTGTAGCCTTGTAGTATAGCTTGAAGTCAGGTATTGTGATGCCTCCAGCTTTGCTCCTTTTGCTTAGGATTGTCTTGGCTGTATGGGCTCTTTTTTGGTTCCATATGAAATTTAAAGTAGTTTTTTCTAATTCTGTGAAGAATGTCAGAGGTAGCTTGATGGGGATAGCATTGAATCTATAAATTACTTTGGGCAGTATGGCCATTTTTACGATATTGCTTCTTCCTATGCATAAGCATGGAATGTTCTTCCATTTGTTTGTGTCCTCTCTTATTTCGTTGAGCAGTGGTTTGTAGTTCTCCTTGAAGAGGTCCTTCACATCCCTTGTAAGTTGTATTGTTAGGTATTTTATTCTCTTTGTAGCAATTGTGAATGGGAGATCACTCATGATTTGGCTCTCTGTCTATTATTGGTGTATAGGAATGCTTGTGATTTTTGCACATTGATTTTGTATCTTTAGACTTTGCTGAACTTGCTTATCAGCTTAAGGAGATTTTGGACTGGGACGATGGGGTTTTCTAAATATACAATCATGTCATCTGCAAGCAGAGAAAATTTAACTTCCTCTCTTCCTATTTGAATATCCTTTATTTCTTTCTCTTGCCTGATTGCCCTTGCCAGAACTTCCAATATTATGTTGAACAGGAGTGGTGAGAGTAGGCATCCTTGTCCTGTGCCGGTTTTCAAAGGGAATGCTTCCCTTTGCCCATTCAATATGATATTGGCTGTGGGTTTTGTCATAAATAGCTCTTATTATTTTGAGATACATTTTATCAATGCCTAGTTTACTGAAAGTTTTTAGCATGAAAGGGTGTTGAATTTTGTCAAAGGTCTTTCCTGCATCTGTTGAGATAGTCATGTGGTTTTTGTCATTGGTTCTGTTTATGTGAAGGATTACGTTTATTGATTTGCGTATGTTGAACCAGTCTTGCATCCTAGGGATGAAGCCGGCTTGATCATGGTGGATAAGCTTTTTAATGTGCTGCTGGATTTGCTTTGCCAATATTTTATTGAGGATTTTCCCATTGATGTTCATCAGGGATATTGGTCCGAAATTTTCTTTTTTTGTTGTGTTTCTGCCACGTTTTGGTATCAGGATGATGCTGGCCTCATAAAATGAGTTAGGGAGGAGTCCCTATTTTTCTATTGTGTGGAATAGTTTCAGAAGGAATGGTACCAGCTCCTCTTTGTACCCCTGGTAAAATTTGGTTGTGAATCCATCTGGTCCTGGGTTTTTTGGTTGGTAGGCTATTAATTACTGCCTCAATTTCACAGCTTGTTCTCATATTTTTAACTCTTTAATAACACATGACAAAGATTTTGTTTGGCTATTTTCAAAATATTGCTGCTTCTGAAATATTAAGAAGGTATTAAACATAATCTGAAAACCATAAAAATATATGCATAACACTTTAAAAAGGGATAATTAATGAATTAATGGAATGAAAATAAAAATTCATGTATAAATATAGATATAAAATCCCTTACAGAGGATATTTATTATATTATCATATAAAATTTCCTGTACATCTGTAGTTTTTTATAATAAAGAAAAACTAACCCAAAAATGTTCTGAGTTAAAAAAATATAGAAATCAGATTGTTATAAGATAAATATACAAACCGTTTTCTGTAGATCATAAATAACCAATTGGAAAATGGATAAAAATCCAATAACAGCCCCAAATTGGACTATATGTACAAAACTATAAAACTTAAACACAATGTCAAAGAAGATTTGAAGATTTGGAGAGACATGTCATATTTCCAAAGACAAAATGTGAATATTATAAAAATTCTAATTGTTTTCAAGATAATACATAGAATTTCAAGATAATACATGGAATTCATAAAATCCATAAAATTTCAAGTGAATTTTAAGGATTTTGATGGTGGACAGTAAGGAAGGAGCAGAGATAGCATGGTGAACTATTAATCCATTCAATCTGCTCTAGCAAAATACTATAAACTGGGTGGTTTGTAAACCAGAGATATTTTATTTCTCACACTTCTAAAGTCTGGAAAAAGTCCAAGAAGAAGATGTTGGCAGATTTGATGTCTGTCTAGGGCCTACCTCCTAGTTCATAGATGGCACCTTCTCATCATGTCCTAGCATTGTAGAAGGGCAACTGAGCTCCTTTGGTCCTCTTTTATGAGGCCACTGATCCCATTCATGAGACCCTCAGACCTAATCACCTCCCAAAGGCCACACCTACTAATCCCATCATCTTTGGGAACAGGATTTCAATATATGAATTTTGGGAAGACAGAAACATTCATATGATAACAACAGCTATTCTCGAGTTTTATTTATATTACTTAAAATGTTAGGTGATTGTTATAAAATTGAAAAAGAATAAAGGGTGGGGCCTTCTTACCTGGTATTTTTAAACTGCAAGAATTAAAATAGTCTTACTATTGCATAAATAGATCCATAGATCCATGAAGTCAATTAGATAGCCCAGGAAACACATACACACATATTCACACACAATAGTCATATAAAAATATGTAGTCAGAACATATTAGTATGTACTAGGTATCTGTTATATATACCTTTCATGTATACAGCAATATTTACAGGCATAATGTATGTAAGTGTGTATATAAATATAAATAAGTTTTATATATGGATATTTTAAGTATATATAATAACCATAATATATAAATACATAAGGCATTTTACATAAACAGTTAAAAAACTTGGTAAATATGTAATAGAAGAATATTAAACATTGGTGAAAAATGGGCTACTTAAACATGCTGTAGAAAATTAGGTTATAAGGAAATAAAAACTTTGTTTAGAATTCTATCCAACACTATACTCTAAAGAACATTCTAGTACCATGCAAATAATTAAACCATAAAAATATCACATATAATTATATATTTATGTAGATGAAGAAGTATTTGATAAATATGAAAGGACAATGAATTATTATACACCAAAAGGATAAATTTGAACTTTTGAACTTTTAAAAATTACATTTAAAATTTCATAAATTTTAGAAAATACAAAGAATAAATGTTTATGTCTTTAATACCTAAAGAGTTCATTGCCAAGACGCCAGCAGAAAAAAATAACCTCGTCCAAAAATACTAATGTAGACAGTTCACAAAGGCAGAATACAAACAACTAATACCTGTAAATGATAAATTTTCAACTTACTATCAAGGAAATGCCAAATTTTCAACATGTTGTCAAGGAAATGTCAGTTTAAAAGTCAGATACTAACTTTTTCCAATCAAACTAGCAGATTTCAAAAATAATGATTAATACTAATGAGTGGACACTGACATTAGCATTTTCATATGATACACATGAAAATATGAGTTAGTGCGAACTTCCAGGAAACAATTTGCCAAGTATAGTTAAGAATATTAAACATTTTAAATAATATTTATGAGGGATGTACCTTTGAGCTAATAATGCTGATTTAGGGGAAAAATCTTAATAGATGTGGACAGTGTTTATGTATACAATATTTTTACCATAACTTTATATATATGTAAAAATTTGCAACAGCAACAAAAAACATTTCTGGAAAGGTTAAATAAGTTATAGAAATAAATATTATATATTTCAAGGCCTTTTAATGCTGTGGAGTACTGCTTATACTATAATGTTGAACCAGGAAAGAAAGATATAAATATTTTACAAATGTAAAATGGAATGTTATTTCTATATATTTGGTAAAGAAAATGACAAGGGAAATTTACGCAACTGAAGAGTAACCATTTCTGAAGTGGGATATCAGTAATTGTATGTTCTTATGTGTTTCTGTTTTCTAAACTTTTCTCAACAAAGATTTATTATACTTTTAATAAGAAGTATTAAAACAAATACAGAAAATTTCAGACAAATATCCATCCATCAAACAAGATAAGCTTCCTTATTTGAGAGCCTAACAGTTCTAATGAGGACACCAACCTAACATGCTAGGGGAGATGAAATAACTGCCATGGGTTTGCATTCCTTTGAGGTTCCTGAGTGTGTAATGGTGCCCAGAAAAAGAGACGACACCTTCCGTAGAGGAGGCAAGACTGGAGTTGAGTTCCGTTACACTGGGCAGTGAGAAAAGAGAGTTCTAGGGAGAGAGAATACTCATCACAGAAGCCCAGGGACACAGGCAGAGAAGTTTATCTTGCATTGAAGGCAGAAATGTTTTCCACTGAGAAAATGTACTGAGAAAAGAAATGTTGAGTAGGATTGCAGAAGCCTTTATATACCAGAGTAGAAAGATGAGAGAGTTGCAATAGGCAGCTCTAGTTTCTCTCTTCTCAGAAGAGTTAGCTGGTGGGTTCCACAAAAGCTTACTAGTAAGACTTGGAAAAAAATGGAAAAAGGTTGGCATGCTCATTCTGAGTAAAGGGAAAAGAACCTTACTGGGTAAAAGTCAAAGGGATGCAGAGAGCAGTTCTGGATACTGGGTATTCGAGGGTACACTCATCTGAGAAGCTGGCATAGCATGTTCTGATGAATCCCAACTACTTCTTTACTTCTGTGATTCTAAGGGAACCACGTGATCTTTCATCACACCTGGAAGGAAAGCAATCGATATATATTTATTGAGCTGCTACCAAATGGCCACATGGTATCAGATGCCATAATCTTTCTCCTTAGTTGTCACTTTTATTACAACTCTTCAGGAACATCACCTGGCCTGAAGCCCCTATTTAGAAAACATGTCAAGAAGTACCCCATACAGTATGCAGTTCATATTTACAATGGCAGCACTAAAGCTAAAATATAAATAATGATTCGGGAGCCAGCCACTTATTCTCAGGCAAAGAAAGTACTTTTGTGTTATTTTCAACCTGTTATAACTTTGTTATTCTGAATCAAAAGCATATTTGAAAGGATATCCAGAATTAATTAGGTATGATGGTAGGCGGGGAGGCAGTCCCACACAACTTAGCCATTAATTACACAATCTTGTATTGTAAACTGATTATTTCAAGTATACTAATACTGCCCTTCCAGTGGCAGACTGTTAATTTCATACCTGCAACGTATTTTATATTCCTTTCCTATCTCTCAAAGCACTTGAAACAGAGCTAATTCTTTGGAAATCCTTGCATTTTTTTTTTTTCACTTCTTTAAACCCAGACTAATTGGAGAGAGAAAGGGAATTAGTCACTGTATTAAATAATTCTTGTTGTTCCTCTTTTGCATTCAGTTGAAAAATTATGCATTTCAATCTGCTTGGAGAAGAGTAGAGGCTCTTCTCACAGTGTAATACACTAATGATCATGAAGATTAATTCCTCTTCTTAAGCTATTGGTGCTGATCAAATAGCGTAGAATAAAGGCTTCAAGGAATTGTGAATTCAGAGCCTGAAGAATAAAAAAGAAAAGAGAGAGAGAAAGAGAGAAAGGGGAGGGAGGGAAGGAGGGAAGGAAGGAAGAGGGAAGGAGTGAGTGATTGAGAGGAAGGAAGAAAAAGCATAGGAGTGAAGAAGGATGACGATAGTCCGAACGACAGAAGAAGTGGGTATTTAGTCTTAAGTCTTTCCTCCTTTTCCTCCTTCTTGACTTCATCCCCTTCATTCTGATCACTACTTAATTTCTTCTGCCGCCCGGCTCCTCCTTCCTTTCCTTCTTCCTTCCCTCCCTTTTCTCCCCTCTCCCTCCTCTCTCTCTCTCTCTCTCTCTCTCTCTTCTCTCTCTCTCCTCTCTCGCTTCTCTCTCCGACTCCCTCCCTCCCTCCTCCCTCCTCCCTCCCTCCCCCTCCCTCCCTCCCTCCCCTCCCTCCCTCCCTCCCTCCCTCCCTTACCCTCCTTCCCTCTTCTTCCTTCCCTTTCTTCCTTCCCTTCCTTCCTTCCCTTCCTGTTACCCTACGAACACAGGAACAAGATTAACAAGCCATGGTCTGTTTTATTGCGGGCATTTCAGCTGATTCGAATTATGTTCGGGATGCAGGAAGGAAGGAAGGAAGGAAGGAAGGAAGGAAGGAAGGAAGGAAGGAAGGAAGGAAGGGTAGATACACACCATGCATAAAGCAGTAGAGTGGAGAGACTCGGGGAGGCGGTTCTTTTTTGTTTGTTTTGTTTTTGAGACAGAGTCTCGCTCTGTCGCCCAGGCTGGAGTACGGTGACGTGATCTCAGCTCACTGCAAGCTCCGTCTCCCGGGTTCACGCCATTCTCCTGCCTCAGCCTCCCGAGTAACTGGGACTACAGGCGCCGGCCACCACGTCCAGCTAATTTTTTGTATTTTTAGTAGAGACAGGGTTTCACCGTGTTAGCCAGGATGACCTCGTGATCCCCCTGCCTCGGCCTCCCAACGTGCTGGGATTACAGGCGTGAGCCACCGCGCCCGGCCCAAGGCGGTTCTTGATGGTCAGAGACTTGGAGCTATTCCTGGCTCTGTCACTTACTCTGTGTGCAACTTGTTTTCTCAATTTGCAGCTAGGCAGCGGGTTCTGTGGCATAATCTCTTAATACTTGGCAAAACCATAGGTTGCCAGAATCATGAAATTTTAGATAATACATGGAATTTGGGACATCTAGTCCAAACATTATATTTTCAAATGAAAGAATTCAAGCCCAGGAGGAAGAGGATCTTATACAAGGTCTAGTTTGTATCAATAAATTGTTATCTGAGGATAACCAGGTAGCAGAGATTTGCCAGGAGGGACAGATGAGGAAGGGGATCAGGGAGAAGAAGGTGGTACTTGAAACAAGATTAAGAGGAAAACAACAACAACAACAACAACTGAAAGGAATCACAAAGGATGATAAAAGCAGGAGTTAAAAGCAACTCAAAGGCTCAGGCACTGGCATTGGTGGTATTGCCGCCAAAAGAAAAAAAAAAAATTGAAGGAAGTACATTTCATTTATTTCTCTAACCTAGGCAGTAAATTGTGCTTTTACTCTATTGTTTTAAGCATTTCACAGAGAAATTAAAATCAAAACCAATTTTTTAAAAACCTGCATTTTCTAGAAATTTCATATACATTTTTGGTGCTGTTGGAACGATTGCAGAGACAACCTAGTCTTGGGTCCATGATGAAATTTCCAGCTCCAAACAACAAATTTTATCCATTTGTATATTTTCCCAACATATATATGCATTATAAATTTTGTCCTACCATATTTTTTTTATTGCATTTCAACAAAAAGATGATCAACAACAAGATCACATTGTTTATGTCAAGGGCACACAGGAGCCAATTGAAAGATCTCTCAATGGTCAAAAATTGACCAAGTTGAGCAATAAAATAAATGAAGTAGTATTGGATTAGAAGTTGATTATAAATAAATATTCATGAGTCCACAAGGATATAAAGAAACCATTGAAGAAACAAATGAGGATGAATAGACAAATTCCTACACAGAAGAATTTCAAATGATTTATGTAGATACTCTTGCCCTCAAGGAGGTGGAGAATAACATCTCACTCCTAAAGTGTGGGCTATAATAATGATACCCTTCCAAAGAGGGTAGGGTGGAAAAGGAAGGAGAAAAAGGTCATGTTAAGGGAGAAAAACCTGAGGAACACTACCTCAGTCAAGTGATCAAGATTAACATCAACAGAGGTCACTCATATTGATCATATATACCCTTGGTGAGATATAATGAGAGTGGCTGTTTATTTATTTATTTATTTATTATTTTTTGAGACAGGGTTTCACTTCATCAGCCAGAGTGGAGTGCAATGGTGCAATATTGGCTCACTGCAACCTTCGCCTCCTGGGCTCAAGTGATTCTCCTGCCACAGCCTCCCAAGTAGCTGGGACTACAAGTGTGTGCCACCACGCCCAGCTAATTTTTGTATTTTTTGTAGAGACGGGGTCTCACTATGTTGGCTAGCCTGGTCTCAAACTCCTGGCCTCAAGTGATCCGCCCACCTCAATCTCCCAAAATGCTGGGATTATAGGGATAAGCCACCATGCCCTGCTGAGAATGGCCTTTTAATTCTGTGGGGTTTTTTCCCCCAAAACCTAAAATCACAGCCTAATTATGAAAATTATGAAAAAATCAGACAAATTCAACTGAGAGAAAAACTTACAAGATTCCTATCAAAGTCATCTAAAAGAAGGAAAGTCTGAGACACTGTCCCTGCAGGAGGAACCTAAGAAGCAATGATGACTAAATGTAGTGTGTAATCCTCTGCAGGGTCAGAGAAAGGACATTAGTAAAATCTTAAAGTGGTTGAATAAAATATGGTCTGTAGTGACTAATAATATATAAATATTAGTTGATTAATTGTGACAAATATACCATGCTAATTAAACTGCCGATAATAAGGGAAACTGGGTGTGAGGTATACAGGAAGTCTCTGTACTGCCTTTGTAACTTTTCTGTAAATCTAAATAGATTCTAAAATATTAGGTTTATTTAAAAAAAATTAAAAGGTCCTTATTTAGTTGTACAATAATGTTAACATTGTCTAAATAATTAAATTTGCTTCTTGTCAAATCTCACCTCCCTCACCCCTACTGGGAGTTTCATTAGTATTTTGCGTGAATGCCTACCTGTGTTCACATAAAGAGAGAATCAATCCCATTTTTTATCTTTTGACTTGAGAATGGGTTTTCTGACATTTCAACAGAAGAACAGATGTTCAAAAACAAACCAAAATGGCCAAATGTTATTGTACTTTCTGAACCTCAGACAACATGGGCTGGAATATGACCTGAGTCTATAAGTTTAATGCCTCGAAGAGGAGTTATCCTCTAGAGGACTATAAATATATATGACTGTAGAGTGAACAGAATGTTTTTTGAAAGCTGGTCTAGCTACAAATCTAAAATAGACCATAAGATTGCAAATATGAATGTAGCTTGACTACAGTCTCCAAGGTACAGAAGAAGAGAAGGACACTAAAAACTGGGATAACAAGACACATTGAGATTACATCCTTGGCTAATAACTTTTCCTTTTGCCTGATACTTTCCCTCCTGATATTTGAAATACATAGGGAATAAAATTTAATTGAAAATGGGAATTCCTAATGTAATTTAAATTCTCAATACATAAATGAGTATATCAGAAAAATTTCACTAATTTTTAGTGTTACTAAAATAAGAAAAAGGTAAACCCCAGTTATATTATGTACAAGTCTTTTGTATCCATAGAAAGTTACAACAATACCAAAATCAAAACCAAGAGGGCAGAGAAGGGCTTTTCCTTGGCTCCTTTTGGAGCAGGTTCCAGGGCACAGTCCGAGACAGAGATCGTAAGTCAGTTCATTTGTCATTTAGATAATAGAATATTGTATTTTTTTTGAAGTAGGTAATTAGTGCAATTTAATTTATGGATATATTTTAAGGTTTTCTCTTTTTTAGTGGAGATGAGATTCCTGTGTTCCTCAAACAAATTTAATATGGAAATTTTCATGATAAAATTTGAACATAAAAGACCATTTTGCTAATCCTAGTCTAAAATTGTTTTTTATTCCTTTATCTAGAAAAATGATATTATAAAAATGAATTCTGAATTATCTAGATAATTTGGCATGTAACCTTTTGGAGACAGAAATTACCCATCATAGAAATACTATTTAAACTTCAGTTACTGGGAGTCCTAGCAGTGTGAGGCTTGCCCTTCCTCTGGAAGCAAGTGGCAATATAACAGGCCCCTAGAGAGAAGGACATTTGAGGAATATAATGATGTTTTCACACATGCTTGAGACTTAGCCACTGATTCCTTGCAATAGCATCTGATCATAGTCTTCATGCTTCGTAATTTAAAAACAGAGTACTTTAACTCTCTCCCACTCTCTTCATCTGCCTGATTCCACTTAAACTTTCAGGTGTATACTTAACATCAATTGCTCCAAGAGGCCGTTTTTGAACCTCTAAACTATGGCTGCTTCTCTCTTACACACACACACACACACACACACACACACACACACACACATACATTCATAAACAGTACAGTATTTGTTTTGAAATTCAGAAATCACATGTTAAATGTTTGTCCAAATCTTTAAAACCATAATTGCAATAATTCTGCTGCTTGCCATGATGATGTAACTGATCCAGACTACCCTCTCACCATAAAAAACATAAAATTTGAGAAATTATGAGGCAAATGTTTCTGTACACTAAAAAATAAAGTCTACATAAGATTGTGATCTTTGAGAAAAGGGAGTAAACATAATTTAGTGTCATGTTTGCTTACCCTGGCTTTCTTCCTGGGAGTACATTCTAAACCAGTGCACACAGAGGTGGATCTCAGGCAGAGTAAGGTGGTCTTGCTGAGCCAAGAAGGCTGAGATTTAAATATAGTGTTGCTGGAGGGGATGGAAATAGTAGAGCCAAGGAGAAAGGAGCTCAGGAAAAGTCTGCATAAGAGTTTCTAGTAGGTTCTGGACTGAAGGTTGAGCTGTGCCTTCATAGGAAGAGAACTCAGAAAGCCAAGGAGAAGGTGGCACTATTTGCTACAGGTCTGAGAGCTTCATAGTGGTGGATGATTTTGCATTGAACTGGAAGATGAGGGAGGTCTGGTCCAACCAGTGGGTTTGTGGATTGGAAGACTCAATATTGTTAACAGTTGCGATAACAATTCTCACCAAATTGATGTATAGATTTAATGAAATCCCAATGGCAACCAAAGCAGCTGTTTTTACTGATATGGGCAAGTCAATTTTAAAACTTAATATGGAAATAAAAAAGACCTAGAAAAAGCCGAAACAGTCTTGAAAAATAAGGGAGGAAATGGAGGCTGTATACCACTTGATTTCACTGCTTACCTTAAGTTACAATAGTGGTACTGGCACGTGGATAGACAAATAGATCAATGAAAGAAAATAGAGTCCAGAAATAAATTCTCAAATATCAAGTCAATTGATTTTACGTAAGGATTCAAGGCAATTTAATGGAGAAAGTTTTTTTGTTTTTTCCACCTACAAATGGCACTGGATCAACTAGATAAATGAATAGAAAATTATGAACATTGATCCCTACCTCACATCACACACAAAATTTATTTGAAGTGTATCATAGACTTACAAATAAAAACTAATACTATAAAGCTTTTTGAAAATATATTTACTATCTTATAGTAAGAAATAAATTTATGGGAAAATGCAAAAATCACTAACTATAAAAAGTAGAAGTTATAAAGTAGACTTCACCAAAATTAAATGACTTTTCTCATCAAAAATATAATATTAAGAAAATATAAAAGACAAGCCCCAAACTGAGAGAAATATTTGAAATACATATATTTAACAGAAGATTTACATTCAAAATATATTTTTAGAAACTCTTAAAACTTAGTGATAACACAACTCATTTAAAAATTGTACAACTTGAACAGAAGCTTTATGAAAGAAGATGTAGAAATGTCTAGTAAGCACATGAAAAGGGAAACTTCACTGACAACAGCAAATGTTGATGATGACATGGAACAATTGGAAGGATCAAACATTTCTGGTTACATCTGCAATCCCAGCACTTTGGGAGGTCTACGTGAGCAGATCGCTTGAGCCCAAAAGTTTGAGACCAGCCTGGACAATATGGCGAGACACTGTCTCTACAAAAAATACAAAAATCAGCTGGACATGGTGGTGCATGCCTGTAGTCTCAGCTACTCGGGAGGCTGAGTTGGGAGGATTGCTTTAGCCTGGAAGGTTGAGGCTGTGGTGAGCTGAGATCACCCCACTGTACTCCAGCCTGGGTGACATAGTGAGACCCTGTCTCAAATCAAACAAACAAACAAAAAGTACATTTCTGGTTAAAGTGTAAAATGTTACAATCATGTTGGAAAATTGGCAATTTCCTTGAAAGTTATACATGCTCTTACCATACAATTCAGCTATTCCCTTCTAGATATATACCCAAGGGAAATAAAAACATATTCAGAAAAATTCCACTATTGAATATTTATAGCAGCTTTATAAATTATAGCCAAAACAGGCAATAACACAAATTTTCAAAAACAGGTACTATAGTAACATATTTATACAATGGAATACCACCCAAGTAATAAAAAAAAAATGAACTACCAGAACATGAGAAGGAAAAAATGAATTTTGAGAATGTTACATTAGATGAAAGCAAAAGATGGTAGACACAAAATGAATTGTAGGAATCTCCCCTCCATGAATTTCTAAGACAGGTCAAAAGAATCTCTGTTGATAGAAATTAGGACAGAGTTTCCCATGACGGTTGGAAATCCACTGGAAGGAGCATGGGGAAACTTAGTGAGGTGATGGATAGAGTCTGCACCTTAAGTGGGTTGCTGATTCCTGAAGAAAAACTGTTTCTCTGTTCACACTTCTGACACCAAATGTGAAAGCATGGAAGTTGGTTTTGTTTTGTTTTCCAAACCAACCAACCAACTGGGTGTCTAACAATTCAGTTTAATTCTGACACTAATTCTACATAGAGTTAGAGCAAAGACACAGATTAAGACCTCAGGCCCAGCAGGGCACAGTGGCTCACATCTGTAATCCCAGCACTTTGGGAGGCTGAGTCCAGCAGATCATGAGGTCAAGAGATCGAGAGCATCCTGGCCAAGATGGTGAAACCCCGTCTCTACTAAAAATACAAAAATTAGCTGGGTGTGGTGGCAGGTGCCTGTAGTCCCAGCTACTCAGGAAGCTGAGGCAGGAGAATTGCTTGAACCTGGAAGGCAGAGGTTGCAGTGAGCAACTGCACTCCAGCCTGGCAACAGCCTGTCTCACAAAAAAAAAAAAAAAAAAAAAAAAAAAAAAAAAAAAAAAAAAAAAAAAAAAAAACCTCAGTCCCACAAGGTTGCCTCCCATTTCTGGTGCTGATTGCCAGTAGTAGACTCCAGGGTGCCCACATTTCTGTCCAACTTGTCTACAAATCAGTGGTTCCCACAACCCTCTCCTCAGTTTCAATAATTTACTGTAATTGCTTACAAAACTCAAAGAAACATTTTACTTACATTTACTGGTTTATTATAAAGGATATTATAAAGGATACATATAAATAGGCAGAGGAAGAGGTACATAGGGTGTGTTCTGGAAGGGTCTGGAGCACAGGAGGGTCTGTCCCCATGGAGCTGGAATGTGCCATTCTGCTGTCATGTGGACATGTTCACCAACCCAGAAATTCTCTGAACTCTAAACTTTATGGATTTTTTATGGAAGTTTCATCATGTAGGCATGTTACATTATTAACTCAAATCAATCTGCAGCCCCTCTTCCTTTCTGGAGGATGAGGATGAGGCTAAAAACTCCAAACCTTCAATCATGGCTTGGTCTTCCTGGTGACCAGACTATCCAGGAGTCCAACTAGAGTCACCAAATTAGAACAAAGGCTGCTTCTTCCACCCAAAAGTTCCAAAGGATTTAGGAGCTCTTCGTAAGTCACTCCTATTTCTCCATCATTCAGGAAATTACAAGGGTTTTAGAAATTCTGTGTCAGGAACTGAGATAAAAGACCGAAGATATATGTTTTATTGTGTCACAGTGACACAGGTGAATACACTCATCAATATTCATGCAATTATCCATTTATTTTCTGAGCATTGTACTATGTATATTTTACCTTAATTTAAAACAAAAACAAAAACTATGGTTTCTTTGTAGTCAGAGATATTGTCTATCTTACCTTTTCTCTGAAATTTCAAGGATGACTGCAGTGCTTGGTATATATTAAATACTCATTAAAGACACATTGAATAAAGTGTTTTGTTAAAACAGGAAGGCAAGGCCTAATTCTTTTCAGTGCATTGGATTCTGCAGAGAAATCTGATGATGTGGAAACCTTTTTAGGGTCTGTTTAGATGACTCCCTGCTTCCTCGTACTTTTGGTCCCCGAGGTCCTCTTAGGTCTTGTCATGCCATTGAGCATCATGAGAATCAAATTTAAAGGAAACATGGGAAAGGCAGTTTAACTTTCAAATGAATGTAGCTTTCACTAAATGGCACGTTAAAAGTTTATGACTCATGGCATTTATTTTGATTATTGACAAAGTAATTGGGATTCTTGAATAATTAAACTGATTGAAAATGTTCTGATTGGTCAAGAGGTCAACAATTATAATTAATGGAAACTTACAATGGTCTACAAAATGACATCATCCAGAATTAAAAGTGATCATCCTAATTATTGTGATGAGTTCTTAAATGAATGCCCAAGCAGCCAGTCATGACAAGGCCTTTATTATAAGTCATGCATATGTATGTTTAAAAGAGATTTAAAATTTGGTCTAGTTTACATCAGTCTAATTTTTTGAAAGGCTTGATCTTCAAATATTACATTTTTATTTATTCAGGAAGTAATTCTAGTCTTGATGGGATTTATTGCAAAAAATCCTAATGGAATATTTCATCAGCACTGAAGGCCCAGACTAAATGTCAGATTTTTATTACTTTGAATATTGATGGCATGTCCTATGAATTGTTTATCATGGGGATCAAGAATATCTTGATTATTTATGGTAATTTTAATTTTATTTTTCAAGAGACCTTTACACACCCATTATGTTATGACCTTATGCTTTAAATACAAAAACTGTAAAAATATCAATCTTATTTATGAAGAAGTTGAGACACAAAGGTTACCTGAGTTATCTAAAGTCGTAAAACTGCTTAACCACAAAAAGCAGGAATAGGGCATGAATCTTCATGTGCCCCATTGAGAATTTTTTCCATCAGATCATAGTGTTTCTGTGGTAACATAACTCCATACCAAAACTAATTTCTGCAATATTAATGACTCTATAACTGAGATTAAAGTCATTTTGGTTGAACATGTTTGTTTCAATATGAGATGACTTTCATGATCACATCATTCTCAAACATTTTCATTGAGAGTTATTGTGCTTAATTTTTCTTCAGCATAATCTTCCAAGAATAAGAAAGATAAAAATGGTACATCATCACCCAGACGCTGTCTAACTTTCCAGTTCCAATTTCTCACAATTCCTTGCCCAATACTGTTGCTCCAAAAGGAAGCAACTACTTCTTGTAATTCTTAGTGCAAGCTCCAAGTTCTCTTAATGGGCTTGAATGCAGGTTTTCTACTATCTAGAATGTACCTCTTTATACTCTATCTGTACCCCTTCATAGGTGCTAGAATGTTATTACTCTATACACATTTCTTCACATGACTAACTCTTGCTCTATAATGGGGGTATAATTCATAAACAAAGCTATAATAACTATGAACCATTACAGGACAAACCAGTATTTTAATTTACCTATACACATACATATATACACATACACATATATGTGTATGTGTATAAACATGTGTATATGTGTATATATGTATATATGTACATCTATGTGTATATATATGTGTATATATATTTATCAAGAGAAAAACAAAAGCAAAAATGAAAGCAAAAATTGTAGCAAAATCAAAGTAGTAGTAGGAGGAGGTATACATCACCTTAAGTAAGGTGAACCAAATAGGAAAAGAACTATAGGATGTCTGAATATATATTAAGTGTGCTTGAGTAGATGCTATTCATCATCTAAGGAAATTAAAAATAGGAAAAATGTTCAATTAAAAATGTTTCAAGTTGGGACTATAGTTTCTTGGTAAATGTGGACATTAGCTTTGATTTAGACTTGTGGTAGTTGTTAGTGTTGGTTGCCAAATTGTTCTCTTTCCTTCCTTTTGGAACATAGCTGGCTTGTGCTTCCCACTTCTTGAAGCTAGATGGACCATATGACTGACTTTGGCCTAGGAAATACATTTCATTTTTAGGTGGACACTTGATGAGGCCGTGTATGTTTCCTCGTGTTTCCTTTGTACTGCTTGAAAATCATGGAAACCTGGAAATAGAGACATGCTACATAGCCGTATCCCTGTAGGGATCCTGATATGAGAAAATCAAACCATTCTTAAGTCACCGAGACTCGAGGGTGAATGTGTTTCATGGGTTAGCCTTTATTTGTCCTGATTTAAAGTAGAACTCTTCAGTAGTCACTGAAGTGAAATTAAGAGGAAGATGATGGAAATGTTAACATTAATTAAGCAAAAAACATGTAAAGTTTGTTTTCCCTCAGTGTTGCTTCTAATGCCTTTATAACCTGTGTGGACATATATTAATTGTTCAATGAAATAAAACAAGATGGTGCTTTGACCAACCAGAAGCATTATTTCCATTTTCAGGGGAAAGCATGCTCAGTATTCTTTTGTGATTGTGCACCTCTTCTTATGAGGAATATCTTATGGGTGGGGGACTGCATGACTACAGTCCCTTTAGTTCTCCTCTACCATGTCTCAGAATATTAGGTTGGTACAAAAGCAATCGCGGTTTTTGCAATTATTTTCAATGACAATGGCAAAAACCACAACGAGTTTTGCACCAACCTAATAGAATAAAACACGTGAGGTATGGAAAAGAGACCTGGATGAATTTGGTTGCCTTCAATATTGTTTGTATAGGGAGTATACGCGAATTGCTTCATTGAACTACTCTCTGTGTCTTTTGCTTCCTTTCATTTTCTCGGCTTTTAATATTTTCTCTACCTCTTCTCCCCTCTAGATGTTTGTAGAAAATGAGAATGAGAGACATTTCCTCAACAGAGGAAACTATTGGCCCCAGATCCAAACTCACACTTGTTGCAACAGTTAATTTTGCAAAATCACAAAAACAAAAAATAAAGTCAGGCCAAGGTAGGCGGACCATAAGGTCAAGAGATCAAGAGCATCCTGGCCAACATGGTGAAATCCTGCCTCTACTAAAATTACGAAAATTAGCTGGGCGTGGTGGCACGCACCTGTAGTCTCAGCTACTCAGAAGGCTGAGGCAGGAGAATCGCTTGAACCCAGGAGGTGGAGGTTGCAGTGAGCCAAGATTGCGCCACTGCACTCCAGCCTGGCCACAGAGTGAGACTCCATCTCAAAAAATAAAATAAATAAAATAAAATAAAATAAAAATCAGGAAAACTCCGCTTTTTTTTCTTTTTTGTCCCAGGCTAAGCAGAAATGTACTGACTCATTTTGCGGCTATATGCATTATTATTCTCGTCTCAGGTCAGGACTGCTAGACATAGAAAGAATTCTGATATGAATTGTGATATCAGTGTGTAACAGGAAGTGTATTGGAAGTTGTTCACAATCTCCAGACACTTGGCAGGTCACAGAGAGAAGTGCAGAGAGCTGCCTTTTTCCTTTCTTTTGGGTTCAGGATTACATTTCTGAAGTTTGTCCTTTACCATTTATTGTACACTGGTTTTTGCTGTTAGATAACTGATTTCCAAAATTAGTGTGTATACAGATTACCTGAGTCATTTATTAAAAATTTCCTGGCCTCCCCCTAGGACAATTTATTTGTAGATTTCAGGTGAATCCTAGTAATCAACAATTTAGCTAATACCATGCTCTTTCCCAGAGAGATCCTGAGATGGATGATTTGAAAACACCTCATTTGAAACATTCTAGTTTAGTGAATTAAGTTTATTGTTTTACATATAAATTATTTTCACTATGCTTTATCATAGAGCTTGACTTGTTCCCAGAGGAAATCTATAGGCATAAAATGAACACATGTGTTCTCAACGGCTTTAATTAAAAGAGTGGCATGCATATTTCATTGCTATTAACAAAAACAAAATTGATTTGCTTTTCTAGATAATTGAATGTATGAAAACCTCAGTGCCTTCCTTCTGTAACTTAACTCTATAAATTCTGCATCACTTTCATTTTATAAGTGCTGCCATGTATTGTGAATTTCTTTACAGTAAGAAGAATGACTTAATGTTTTAGAGTTAGTTTTGTTTTTCTGTTTATTTGTTTTGTCTCATTTTTTACCAAACATAAAATGGCCTAAAATGAGTGCAAAATAAAAGTGTGACACCTTAAACTAAAGTAACATCAATCTTTTCCATAAAGTATTTTGTTCTGTGATGGCAGATACCACCATATGATTGAAACATTTCTATGTGTGCCATATATTAAAGACTGAGCCCCTTCTCCTAAATACATGTATTTTTGAATGATGTATATAACATATATTAAGGCAAAAGCAAATGGCAAACGTAGGTTAGTTTTTTTTTTTTTTTTTTTTTTTTTTTTTTTTTTTGCAGTTACAGTAGTTTCCAGACAGCCACTTCTGTTCCTATTCCAAGAACTATGACTAACATTTGTCTGTCTGGATGGAATCATTGAATGAGAGGACTGATAGTCTCTACAATGCCACCTGAATTTCTTATCATTGTTTATTTGTTCTCTCATGAAACATGCATCATGTATTTACCACATGCTGATTATGTAGAAGATAAAAAGATGAAAAAGATAACCCCAAAATGAATTTTCCCTCTCAGGATGGTCTGACATTAAATAAAACTAATCATAATGCAAAAGAATAAGTGCAATACTCAGCTTTCTAGATGACCGTCAACAATTGCCTCCTGGTTTTTATACCTTTGTGTAGTCCCCTCCCGTGCTGAATTGTGGCTACCTGTGTCACCAATAAAATACCAACAAAATGATAGGGAGTGACTTCTGAGATTTAGTCATAAAGAATATTCTAGGTTCTGCCTTGCTCTTTCTTGAATCACCTGCTCTGGAGGAAGCCAGTTGCATGTGAAGACATGCAAGCAGCCATGGGTTGTGTAGAGAGAAACTGAGGCCTGCCATCAGTAGCCAGCATCAGCCTGCCAGCCATGCAAGGAGCCAGTGTGGAAGCCAATATTCCAGATCCAGTCAAGCCTGCTTCTTGACTGAAACTCCAGGAGAGACCCCGAAACAGGAGGACAAAGCCACTCCTGAATTCCTGACTGATAGAAACTGTGAGATGATAAATGTTTTTGTCATTTAAACTAGAAAGGTTTGGAGTAATGTTTTGGAGTAATAATTAAATAGTAAAGAAAAAACACACTAGGAAAAATCCAAAGTGTTATAGGGGTTATGAGGAAAGGTTTCATGGAAGACATAGCATTTGAGTGAAGCCTTGAAACGTAACAGGATTTAGTAATGCAGGGATGAGAAAGAAGCCCATTCTAGATAGATGGAACAATGTGTGCAAAGCTACAGAGGTGACAGTTTGCCAAGGATTAGGCAAACATCAAGTAATCTTATTTGATTGCAACGTTAGTCCGTCCCATTTGCTCCAAGGTTGTCACTTTTGTGGTGTGGAGGCTAGATGTAGGAATATCTCTTATTTGAAGCCAAAAGAGAGATAAACACATAAAGCTGAGCATAAAATTTAGCAAAGTAAGCTCAGTAAGTCAGAGAAAGTGTCCAAATAGATCTCCTTCTATCTCTCTTATCCAAGACATAAGCCAAGCCAAGCCTTGCATGCTACTCTTTTAAGAGATATATTTGGACTCCTTAAGAAGGGTCCGTGGGCAGCCTGAGAAAAAGGGATCAAGGAATTCAGAAATGGCATCTGTTCAGAATGAAAATCTGTTGCTTATGCATGAGGTTCTCTCTAAATCTACATGTGACTTGACATTTATGGCAGACTAACTTCATTGAAAGATAACTCATTTTATGAGTTAACATGGCATTTACACAAACATCAGAGAAGAATAGTAAAAGAAAGTAAAATTATAGTAAAGGACAGTATTATGAATATAGATACAAAAATCAAAAATAAAAACCAAATTCAGCATTATATGTAAAACAAATAGGGTTTATTTGAGAAATATGGGGGTAGTTTAACCCTGGAAAGTCTGCATATGCAACTACATTAACTGCTACAGAAAGAAAAACCTTTTGATAAAGTTCAACATGCATTTATATTAAGAATTCTTAGAAAATCAGGAATAGAAAGAAACTTCTTTAACCTAAAGAACAATAGCTATACAAACTTTAGAAAACATACTTTTTGTAAAATATTAGAATTATTTATGGAATAAGACAGTGTATTAGCTAGGGGCAATGCTTGCTGTTAGTAGATAAATCTCACATTATCAGAATTTTAACACAACCAGCAAAGTTGTTTCTGGTCAACAGGTAACACTGCCACACCTAACTAAAAGAGTTTGAGAAATTTAGACTATTTGGAAAGGTAGACTGAAATTTAGACCAGAAATAAGAGAAAATGAGTTTGCTATTCATCTAGCAGTTACTGATTGAGTCTTTTTTTTTTCTTTCTTTCTTTTTTTTCTTTTTTTTATTATACTTTAAGTTCTAGGGTACATGTGCATAACATGCAGGTTTGTTACATATGTATATTTGTGCCATGTTGGTGTGCTGCACCCATCAACTCATCAGCACCCATCAATTCATCATTTATATCATGTATAACTCCCCAATGCACTCCCTCCCCCCTCCCCCCTCCCCATGATAGGCCCCAGTGTGTGATGTTCCCCTTCCTGAGTCCAAGTGATCTCATTGTTCAGTTCCCACCTATGAGTGAGAACATGCGGTGTTTGGTTTTCTCTTCTTGTGATAGTTTGCTAAGAATGATGGTTTCCAGCTGCATCCATGTCCCAACAAAGGATGCAAACTCATCCTTTTTTATGGCTGCATAGTATTCCATAGTGTATATGTGCCACATTTTCTTAATCCAGTCTGTCACAGATGGACATTTGGGTTGATTCCAAGTCTTTGCTATTGTGAATAGTGCTGCAATAAACATACGTGTGCATGTGTCTTTGTAGTAGAATAATTTATAATCCTTTGGGTATATACCCAGTAGTGGGATGGCTGGGTCATATGGTACATCTAGTTCTAGATCCTTGAGGAATTGCCATACTGTTTTCCATAATGGTTGAACTAGTTTACAATCCCACCAACAGTGTAAAAGTGTTCCTATTTCTCCACATCCTCTCCAACAACTGTTGTTTCCTGATTTTTTAATGATTGCCATTCTAACTGGTGTGAGATGGTATCTCATTGTGGTTTTGATTTGCATTTCTCTGATGGCGAGTGATGATGAGCATTTTTTCATGTGTCTGTTGGCTGTATGAATGTCTTCTTTTGAGAAATGTCTATTCATATCCTTTGCCCACTTTTTGATGGGGTTGTTTGTTTTTTTCTTGTATATTTGTTTGAGTTCTTTGTAGATTCTGGATATTAGCCCTTTGTCAGATGAGTAGATTGCAAAAATTTTCTCCCATTCTGTAGGTTGCCTGTTCACTCTGATGGTAGTTTCTTTTGCTGTGCAGAAGCTCTTTAGTTTAATTAGATCCCATTTGTCAATTTTGGCTTTTGCTGCCGTTGCATTTGGTGTTTTAGACATGAAGTCCTTGCCCATGCCTATGTCCTGAATGGTACTACCTAGATTTTCTTCTAGGGTTTTTATGGTATTAGGTCTAACATTTAAGTCTCTAATCCATCTTGAATTAATCTTCGTATAAGGAGTAAGGAAAGGATCCAGTTTCAGCTTTCTACTTATGGCTAGTCAATTTTCCCAGCACCATTTATTACATAGGGAATCCTTTCCCCATTTCTTGTTTCTCTCAGGTTTGTCAAAGATCAGATGGCTGTAGATGTGTGGTATTATTTCTGAGGACTCTGTTCTGTTCCATTGGTCTATAGCTCTGTTTTGGTACCAGTACCATGCTGTTTTGGTTACTGTAGCCTTGTAGTATAGTTTGAAGTCAGGTAGCGTGACGCCTCCAGCTTTGTCCTTATGACTTAGGATTGTCTTGGCAATGCGGGCTCTTTTTTGGTTCCATATGAACTTTAAAGCAGTTTTTTCCAATTCTGTGAAGAAACTCATTGGTAGCTTGATGGGGATGGCATTGAATCTATAAATAACCTTGGGCAGTATGGCCATTTTCACGATATTGATTCTTCCTATCCATGAGCATGGTATGTTCTTCCATTTGTTTGTGTCCTCTTTTATTTCACTGAGCAGTGGTTTGTAGTTCTCCTTGAAGAGGTCCTTTACATCCCTTGTAAGCTGGATTCCTAGGTATTTTATTCTCTTTGAAGCAATTGTGAATGGAAGTTCATTCCTGAATTGGCTCTCTGCTTGTCTGTTACTGGTATATAAGAATGCTTGTGATTTTTGCACATTAATTTTGTATCCTGAGACTTTGCTGAAGTTGCTTATCAGCTTAAGGAGATTTTGGGCTGAGATGATGGGGTTTTCTAAATATACAATCATATCTGCAAACAGGGACAATTTGACTTCTTCTTTTCCTAACTGAATATCCTTGATTTCTTTCTCTTGCCTGATTGCCCTAGCCAGAACTTCCAACACTATGTTGAATAGGAGTGGTGAGAGAGGGCATCCCTGTCTTGTGCCAGTTTTCAAAGGGAATTTTTCCAGTTTTTGCCCATTCAGTATGATATTAGCTGTGGGTTTGTCATAAATAGCTCTTACTATTTTGAGGTACGTTCCATCAGTACCAAATTTATTGAGGATTTTTAGCATGAAGGGCTGTTGAATTTTGTCAAAAGCCTTTTCTGCATCTATTGAGATAATCATGTGGTTCTTGACTTTGGTTCTGTTTATATGCTGGATTATGTTTATTGATTTGCGAATGTTGAACCAGCCTTGCATCCCAGGGATGAAGCCCACTTGATCATGGTGGATAAGCTTTTGGATGTGCTGCTGAATCTGGTTTGCCAGTATTTTATTGAGGATTTTTGCATCGATGTTCATCAGGGATATTGGTCTAAACTTTTCTTTTTTTGTCGTGTCTCTGCCAGGCTTTGGTATCAGGATGATGTTGGCCTCATAAAATGAGTTAGGGAGGATTCCCTCTTTTTCTATTCATTGGAATAGTTTCAGAAGGAATGGTACCAGCTCCTCCTTGTACCTCTGGTAGAATTCAGCTGTGAATCCATCTGGTCCTGGACTTTTTTTGGTGGGTAGGCTATTAATTGTTGCCTCAATTTCAGAGCCTGCTATTGGTCTATTCAGGGATTCAACTTCTTCCTGGTTTAGTCTTGGGAGAGTGTAAGTGTCCAGGAAATTATCCATTTCTTCTAGATTTTCTAGTTGATTTGCGTAGAGGTGTTTATAGTATTCTCTGATGGTAGTTTGTATTTCTGTGGGGTCGGTGGTGATATCCCCTTTATCATTTTTTATTGCATCTATTTGATTCCTCTCTCTTTTCTTCTTTATTAGTCTTGCTAGCGGTCTGTCAATTTTGTTGATCTTTTCAAAAAACCAACTCCTGGATTCATTGATTTTTTGGAGGGTTTTTTGTGTCTCTATCTCCTTCAGTTCGGCTCTGATCTTAGTTATTTCTTGCCTTCTGCTAGCTTTTGAATGTGTTTGCTCTTGCCTCTCTAGTTCTTTTAATTGTGATGTTAGAGTGTCAATTGTAGAGCTTTCCTGCTTTCTCTTGTGGGCATTTAGTGCTATAAATTTCCCTCTACACACTGCTTTAAATGTGTCCCAGAGATTCTGGTATGTTGTATCTTTGTCCTCATTGGTTTCAAAGAACATCTTTATTTCTGCCTTCATTTCATTATGTACCCAGTAGTCATTCAGGAGCAGGTTGTTCAGTTTCCATGTAGTTGAGTGGTTTTGATTGAGTTTCTTAGTCCTGAGTTCTAGTTTGATTGCACTGTGGTCTGAGAGACGGTTTGTTATAATTTCTGTTCTTTTACATTTGCTGAGGAGTGCTTTACTTCCAATTATGTGGTCAATTTTGGAATAAGTGCGATGTGGTGCTGAGAAGAATGTATATTCTGTTGATTTGGGGTGGAGAGTTCTATAGATGTCTATTAGGTCCGCTTGGTGCAGAGATGAGTTCAATTCCTGGATATCGTTGTTAACTTTCTGTCTCGTTGATCTGTCTAATGTTGACAGTGGAGTGTTGAAGTCTCCCATTATTATTGTATGGGAGTCTAAGTCTCTTTGTAAGTCTCTAAGGACTTGCTTTATGAATCTGGGTGCTCCTGTATTGGGTGCATATATATTTAGGAGAGTTAGCTCTTCCTGTTGAATTGATCCCTTTACCATTATGTAATGGCCTTCTTTGTCTCTTTTGATCTTTGATGGTTTAAAGTCTGTTTTATCAGAGACTAGGATTGCAACCCCTGCTTTATTTTGTTCTCCATTTGCTTGGTAGATCTTCCTCCATCCCTTTATTTTGAGCCTGTGTATGTCTCTGCATGTGAGATGGGTCTCCTGAATACAGCAGACTGATGGGTCTTGACTCTTTATCCAGTTTGCCAGTCTGTGTCTTTTACTTGGAGCATTTAGTCCATTAACATTTAAGGTTAATATTGTTATGTGTGAACTTGATCCTGCCATTATGATATTAACTGGTTATTTTGCTCGTTAGTTGATGCAGTTTCTTCCTAGCCTCGATGGTCTTTACATTTTGGCATGTTTTTGCAATGGCTGGTACCGGTTGTTCCTTTCCATGTTTAGGGCTTCCTTCAGGGTCTCTTGTAAGGCAGGCCTGGTGGTGACAAAATCTCTAAGCATTTGCTTATCTGTAAAGGATTTTATTTCTCCCTCACTTATGAAACTTAGTTTGGCTGGATATGAAATTCTGGGTTGAAAATTCTTTTCTTTAAGAACGTTGAATATTGGCGCCCACTCTCTTCTGGCTTGTAGAGTTTCTGCCGAGAGATCTGCTGTTAGTCTGATGGGCTTCCCTTTGTGGGTAACCCGACCTTTCTCTCTGGCTGCCCTTAAGATTTTTTCCTTCATTTCAACTTTGGTGAATCTGGCAATTATGTGTCTTGGAGTTGCTCTTCTCGAGGAGTATCTTTGTGGTGTTCTCTGTATTTCCTGAATTTGAATGTTGGCCTGCCCTACTAGGTTGGGGAAGTTCTCCTGGATGATATCCTGAAGAGTGTTTTCCAACTTGGTTCCATTTTCCCCCTCACTTTCAGGCACCCCAATCAGACGTAGATTTGGTCTTTTTACATAATCCCATACTTCTTGCAGGCTTTGTTCATTTCTTTTTCTTCTTTTTTCTTTTGGTTTCTCTTCTCACTTCATTTCATTCATTTGATCCTCAATCGCTGATACTCTTTCTTCCAGTTGATCGAGTCGGTTACTGAAGCTTGTGCATTTGTCACGTATTTCTCGTGTCATGGTTTTCATCTCTGTCATTTCGTTTATGACCTTCTCTGCATTAATTAGTCTAGCTGTCAATTCTTCCACTCTTTTTTCAAGATTTTTAGTTTCTTTGCGCTGGGTACGTAATTCCTCCTTTAGCTCTGAGAAGTTTGATGGACTGAAGCCTTCTTCTCTCATCTCGTCAAAGTCATTCTCTGACCAGCTTCGATCCGTTGCTGGTGATGGGCTGCGCTCCTTTGCAGGGGGATATGCGCTCTTATTTTTTGAATTTCCAGCTTTTCTGCCCTGCTTTTTCCCCATCTTTGTGGTTTTATCTGTCTCTGGTCTTTGATGAATGTGACGTACTGATGGGGATTTGGTATAGGTGTCCTTCCTGTTTGATAGTTTTCCTTCTGACAGTCAGGACCCTCAGCTATAGGTCTGTTGGAGATTGCTTGAGGTCCACTCCAGACCGTTTGCCTGGGTATCAGCAGCAGAGGTTGCAGAAGATAGAATATTGCTGAACAGCGAGTGTACCTGTCTGATTCTTCCTTTGGAAGCTTCCTCTCAGGGGTGTACTCCACCCTGTGAGGTGTGGGGTGTCAGACTGCCCTTAGTGGGGGATGTCTCCCAGTTAGGCTACTCAGTGGTCAGTGACCCACTTGAGCAGGCAGTCTGTCCGTTCTCAGATCCCAACCTCCATGTTGGGAGATCCACTGCTCTCTTCAAAGCTGTCAGACAGAGTCGTTTGCGTCTGCTCAGGCCTCTGCTGTTTCCCCTGTTGTTTTTTAGCTGAGCCCTGCCCCCAGAGGTGGAGTCTATAGAGACAGGCAGGTTTCCTTGAGCTGCTGTGAGCTCCACCCAGTTCGAGCTTCCCAGCGGCTTTGTTTACCTACTTAAGCCTCAGCAATGGCGGGCGCCCCTCCCCCAGCCTCGCTACTGCCTTGCAGTTAGATCGCAGCAGACTGCTGTGTTAACAATGAGGGAGGCTCCGTGGGCGTGGGACCCTCCCGGCCAGGTGAGGGATATATTCTTCTGGTGTGCCCGTTGCTTAAAGCGTGGTATTGGGGTGGGAGTTACCCGATTTTCCAGGTGTTGTGTGTCTCAGTTCCCCTGGCTAGGAAAAGGGATTCCCTTCCCCCTTGCACTTCCCAGGTGAGGCGATGCCTCGCCCTGCTTCAGCTCTCGCTGGTCAGGCTGCAGCAGCTGACCAGCACCGATTGTCCGGCACTCCCCAGTGAGATGACCCCAGTACCTCAGTTGAAAATGCAGAAATCACCGGTCTTCTGTGTCGCTCGCGCTGGGAGTTGGAGACTGGAGCTGTTCCTATTCGGCCATCTTGCTCCACCCCCGAGTCTTTATTTTGTAGTTACCAAATACCTATTTCATTAAAACATATTAAATTAAACTCTTAAATTAAATTGTTCATTAAAACATCATTCATAAAGCATATCCACTCTTGCTCCGAGAAACATCCAAAGTCCTACCTTGTGGGAAATTCAGTTCAAAGTTATGGTTCCAGGTGACATGCATTCCTCTGCATTAGGTCTGAATGGGGCTTTTTGTCATCCAGTGATTTATGAATCAAAAGAAAAATCATATACTCCCCTCAATCCCCACCTCCACTATCATCATGGATAGTATAACTCCAATAAACGTATCCATTCACAAAAGTGACAATGGGAGCACATACCAGGAAAAGAGTAATCTAATTCTGTTGGGTGAGTATATGAGTTCCCTCTGCCTGACATTAGAATCATTCCTTGATTAGATCTCAGTTCTGCTCTTTGGGAGGAACTATCTTGTCCTCAGCACCCCTAGAGATTCCTTTTGCCCGTCATTCTTTCTAGAATATCTGAAATGGGTTAGGAAGTGTATAATCCTTGGGGGCTGTGTAGAAACTGGATCCTGCTTCCTGCTTATATAACTTTGGGGACTCAAGAATTGTATTAGAGCTCAAATGGTCAGAGATATTTTTTATGCCAGTCTTGCAGTATCTTTCAATTTAGTTATCTCAAAAAAATAGCAGGGGGAAAATATGGCAGTCCCTTACAAAGTTGAGCATGTGTTTACCATATGACTTAGCCATTATACTCTACAGCACTAATGCCAGGGAAGTGAAAATACATGTTTATTCAAAAATCTGTATGAAAATGTACATAGCGGGTGTAACAGCTCAAAACTAGAAATGACCCAAATATCCTTCAACAGAAGAACAATTAAACAAACTCTGTGGTACCTCCACACCATGGAATACTACTCAGCAATGAAAAGAGACAAACTATTAACACATGCAGGAACAGATTGATTTTGTATTAGCTTCCTATTGCTTCTGTAATAAATGACCACAAATACGGTGGCTTAAAACAGCACAAATTTCTTCTCTGACAGTTCTGGAGGTTGAAATTATAAAATCAAGATGTTGGCTAGGCTGACTCCCTTCCAGAGGCTTCAGGGAAGAAGCTGTTTCCTTCCTCCTTTTCAGCTTCTAGAAGCTGCCTGCAATCATTGGCTCATGATCCTGTCCTTATGTCACTCTAATCTCTTGCTTCCATTGTCACATCTCCTACTTTTCTTTAACCTTTTTTTTTTCTTTTTTTTTTTCTTTGGAGACAGAGTCATGCTTTGTCACCAGGCTGGAGTGTAGTGGTGCAATCTCAGCTGGGACTACAGGCAATCGCTGTCACACCCAGCTAACTTTTTGTACTTTAGTAGAGACAGGGTTTCACCATGTTGGTCAGGATGGCCTCGATCTCCTGATCTCGTGATCTGCCTGCCTTGGCCTCCCGAAGTGCTGGGATTACAGATGGAAGCCACTGCGCCAGGCCTCACCTTGTCTCCCTCTTAAAAGGGCCGTTGGGATTATTCTAAGTCCACCTGGATAGCCCAGGATGCTCTTCTCATCTCAAAGTCCTTAATCACAGCAATGATGTCTCTCTTGCTGTATTTTTTATATTCATAGTTTCAGAGAATAAAAACGTGGGCATCTTTTGAGGTGGGGAAGCATTATTCTGTCTATCATAGATCAAAGGAATTAGGCTGAATGAACAAAAGCCATACTTAAATGTTATATAGTATGACACCATTTATACAGCAAAATACCTGTTTATTATCAAAAAAGACAAAACTCAAAAATGTAGCTCAGATCTGCTTAACGGATTTTAGGTTTAGGCAAATTCAATTACCTTGTCACAGGTAATCCTAGCAAGAAGTTGCAGATACAAACTTGAGCTTTCTGCAGTCCAATTCATTCCCCAGAGAAAGGCAGAAGAAACTGCACTCCACATTCCAGGGTTTTCCAATCTGCTAATTACTCCACCTCCCCAGATACATTAGTGCCTTATGGCAACTGGGCGTCCCTTGCATGAAAAGAAACAAAAGATATAGAGAAGAACTATTCCTTTTAACAATTGTATTGTTTAATTTTGTTTAGGCTTAGCAGTGCTTGAGCCTTCTATACTTTTTGAAGGTTGCATATATTTCACAATAAAATTAAAACTTAAAATAATCAAGAGAAGGCCCTAAGACTGTAAGAAGTACACTGTGGAGGGCTTTCGTGACAGTTCTAAATTTGGGACTTTTGAGGGTATAAAATGGAAAGCAATTGAGACTTTGTAATCAGGGAAGTAACAAGTTCAGAGCTGCACTGGGAGATGACTGCAATGACTGTATAAGATAAGGATGAATACTGAGCATGGATAACAAGATCAGCAAGAAGAGGATTGCCATTGTTCCACGGGGACTAGGTTAGTGACCACAGGGAGGGGAAGCAGGGAGACTTAGGAGTATATTGTGATATACTAGGGAATAGTATATCAGGGTTAGGAAATGTCAGCTTTGTAAGTTTTTATCAAGCAGCTCCTGGTATAGTGTATGTGTTCAGGAAGACATGGAAACAGATTAGTTGTATGAAGAAGGGAGCATTAAAGGTGAGGTTAAGATTTAATAATATGGGGAATTTTGGGATCATTAATATGAAGAAATTACAAGGAGGGGTGTTAGTGGATGAGAGAACCGACTGTGAGGTTTAGACAGTCTTTGCCAGCTTAAGTTTGTATCTAGCCACATAGATAGATGAAGCATTAACTTATAATACATTATTTTAAGATAAATCCGGCCGGGCGCGGTGGCTCAAGCCTGTAATCCCAGCACTTTGGGAGGCCGAGACGGGCGGATCACGAGGTCAGGAGATCGAGACCATCCTGGCTAAGACGGTGAAACCCCGTCTCTACTAAAAATACAAAAAACTAGCCGGGCGAGGTGGCGGGCGCCTGTAGTCCCAGCTACTCGGGTGGCTGAGGCAGGAGAATGGCGTGAACCCGGGAGGCGGAGCTTGCAGTGAGCTGAGATCTGGCCACCGCACTCCAGCCTGGGCGACAGAGCAAGACTCCGTCTCAAAAAAATAAATAAATAAATAAATAAATAAATAAATAAATAAATAAATAAATCCAAAGCTCCCCATGTTCCATGCATATCTGTTATCATATCCCTGCTGTTTAAGACTTTCACCAAAATTTCTTGTTTATCCTTCATATAGATCTTACTTATTTTTCAGGACTAATTTTACTCCTACACATGGTAATAATTTCTATTGAGATAATAAATGACATCTTTGTATCCATGATAAAATGATAGGTAGTTATTACCAGTCTTTAGGAAAGCGCTCATTTTTTGTGTGTTTCACATGAAACAGTGTTCTGCTGTATTGCTCTGAGTATGGCTGGCACAGAAAGAGTTAAGTGGGGGAGGAAAACTCTTGGTTTCTGTATTTGTTTGTAAAATGGCTTTCTGTTCTATTGCTGTAAGAGCCTAGCTGGAGAAAAACAAGCAGGGCCAGAGTGCAACGGCGGCTGGACAGGTAGAGAGCAACAGTCAAGGAGCATTCAGGGCACAAGGTAAGAGATTCACATTGCTTTTTTGTTTGTTTTCTTAATGTTCACCATTCTTTTCTTATACTATATTAGTAATGAGAAAGCACTAATATGTAACTATAAGTATATCTGAAGCTGTGAAATATGGAAATGGATTTTCTGTGACTATCAGTGTCTGAAAACAAGCATGGATAGGCTGGTGTATGACCCTTGAGACCTGTGGTGATGGGCGTGATCCCCTTCTTGACGGGTCCTCAGTAAACCCAACACTCTACAAACACAGTATGCTGTTGTGACTGGAAAGGGGTCCCAATCCAGACCCCAAAAGAGTGTTTGTGGATCTCACACAAGAAGGAATTCAAGGCTAATCCATAGAATAAAGTGAAAGCAAGTTTATTAAGAAAGTAAAGAAATAATCCGTAGGCAGAGCAGAAGCATGGGCCTCTGCCCCTTTTTATGGTTATTTCTTGATTATATGCTAAACAAGGGGTGGATTGTTCATGAATATCCTGGAAAAAAATGGGTAATTCCAGAACTGAGGGTTCCTAAACTTTTTAGATCATATGGGGTAATTTCCGGACGTGGCCATGACATTTGTAAACTGTCCTGGTGCTGATGGGAGTGTAGCAGTGAGGATGACCAGAGGTCACTCCCATCACCATTTTGATTTTGGCGGGTTTTAGCTGTTTCTTTACTCCAATCTGTTTTATTAGCAAGGTCTTTATGACCTGTATCTTGTACCAACCTCCTATCTCATCCTGTGACTTAGAATGCCTAACTATCTGGGACTACAGCCTAGTAGGTCTTAGCCTTATTTTACCCAGCATCTGTTCAAGATGGAGTTGCTCTGGTTCAGATGCCTCTGACACTATGAGGGTGCTTTGGCAGGAATTATCTTTGGACCACTTTGGCTTTGGTCTCCCGGGGAGTGATCATATCCTAGAAATGGAAGTAAGCATGTATTTTGTCTCTCCAACTGAACTGTTCAGAAACAGTTAATAATTTCATAATATTATTGCTAATAATTGTAGCAGCAGTATGTGGTTAATTGAGGTTCTATGTGCATTTATTTCACAGTGTCTTAATTTTCACATGAAGCCTATGTTTCAGGGGTTGTTATGCCTGCTTTACAGATGAACAAACTGAAATGTTAAATAACCTAAATAACCTTGCCTAAGAGCTTATGAGAGGGTTGGGGCTGAAATTAGAACCTGGTCTGTCTGACTTCAGCACTCAGGTGCCAAAACACTGTGAGAAATAGAGGTAGTTTATTTCTTAAATGATAAAACCATTTAAATGTTCCAAGTATCATACCTAGCAGAGACTCAGTACATTTTAGTTCTTGCTTTCTCTTTGAAACAATTAACTAATTAACAAAACAAAAATTTGCCTCAGTTCCAAATTACAGTGATATGTGAAACTCAAAGACATAGTAAAATAATGGACTTCAGGAATTTAGGAGCTCCAGATGGCAACCAAGAAGTCTAGGGTGAGGACTCCTCCAGAGTAACCTAGAAGAGTTATGCTAGACACATCCGAGGCAAGGAAGGAGAGGGCAGGAAGAGGCTGTGAGGGAGGCAGTGACCACTAACAGGGGAAATGGGCAGAGAGAGAATCCAGATGGCCACAATAACCAAAGAACATGTTAGAAGAGCTAATGTCTATTATTCAAGGCTAAGTTGTCTCCAACTCTGAAGTATCAGAAAGTCTTCTTGCTGTACCCTGACACCATTATGAACACTCAAAGTTTGAGTAAAAATTTGCCACCTTCAAAGACCCCGGGCAGTTAGAGTTTTTCCTAAAGCCTGAAGGAGGATGGGTGGTCCACCCATGCAGTTAAAGGTATTGAAGACAAACAATATCCAGTAACAGCAGGAAGCAGGCTGTTCTCTTGGGCATTCTGCAGTAGACACAGATGAGCCTTCCTTTCCCATTGAGCTAGAAGGTGACCCTTTATGTCAGAGTGAAAGAAACCCAACCCTGCTGGTTCTGTGAAAGGAGACTTCTAGGGGGCAGGTCTATACAATTGTTCCCATGCTGTCCTGTCCTCATGCCTAACCAGGGACCACTACTTGGGGCAGACACCATACTTGCTTGAACAACTAACAGGGCTTGGTTTCCAGCAGCCTTGAGGGAGGTTGGGTAAAATGTTTTGTCAAGATGAATTCCCCTGGAATCATGAACCCAATGCCACACCATCTCTAAATGGCTGTTTCCCGCATGTAGTGTCAGGTTTTTCTTTTCTCTTTCCCCTAATCCTCTAGGACTGTCCGTAAGTGGAAGCATCTACGGAGGCTTAGACGACTATAACCATGAATATCAATAAGATCCTTGATCCTTCTCAGCATCGGTGAGTGTGCTGGGGCCATTTCCCAGCTCTTTGAGAGACGAGGGGCTATTATGCCCTTGCACTTTTTAACCTCCTGTTCTGTAGAGACAGCAATCACACACTGCCATAATTCCATTAGTTAATGAATACTCTGAGAACTTGTCCATCATAAAGATACACTTAAAAGTTAATCAATTATCTCTTCTCTTAATGTTTTTTCATGTTTCTTATACATTCTCATTTAACTGAAACTATACTAGAAATATATGATTAATTCTTGAATTTAAAATTTTCATGTGATTGTACGGACAGGTTGAGAAAGGAAAAAAGTATTTCTGATTTTTCCCGTTTTTGCTCCATATTCCCATTTTCAAGTTTTCGGGTAGTGTGGTCTAGTGGGGAAATTGCAAATTTGAGATGAGTAGTTCACCTCTGCCCCATGGCAAGCTGATGATTTTTTTTTTTGAGATGGAGTCTCACTCTGTCACCCAGGCTGGCGTGCAGTGGGGCACGATCTCTGCTCACTGCAACCTTCACCTACTGGGTTCAAGCAATTCACCTTCCTCAGCCTCCCTAGTAGCTAGGATAACAGGGGTGCACCAGCATGCCCTGTTCATTTTTTTTTTTTTTTGTATTTTTAGTAGAGACAAGGTTTCACCATATTGGCCAGTCTGGCCTAGAACTCCTGAACTTCAAGTGATCTGCCCGCCTGGGCCTCCCAAAGTGCTGGGATTACAGGCCACCACATCTGGCCAGGCTGATGACTTTTGTGCTCTTCTTTGCTGAGCCTGGACTGGGCTTCAGAACCCTAATCAATTCAGGAAACCAGGCAAACATTAGCAATCAATCCGTTTCCAGAGGTAGATGTAATTAGCCAATTTCCATCTAATAGGAGGAAACCCTAAGTTAGGACTGGAGTATCAAACTCATTTCTTTCAGTAGCTAGCTGTGACTTTAGGCAAATTACTTAACTTCACTTTGCCTGTATCCCTCCTGATCTTTACATGGAGAGACTTCAGTAGCATTATGTCATGTGAGCATTTGACTTTGCAAATTCAACTACACATATTCAGCAAATAACAACAGCAGTGATAGTTTTCCTACCACAAAGCCCCAAATGCATATAAACTACTACTTCCGGTACTCAACCACACACACACACACACACACACACAAAAAGTAATCTTTTTCAATGCAGTAGGAAAACTGGTTAGATTGCCCTCATAAGGAAGATGAAGTAAACACAAAATCAGTTGTGCTACATTTTATGAGCTTTTAAAGAGATTTTTGAAGGGCAATTTTAATTCTACACAATTTTTGCCTGATGTGCTTATTTTAGATTTAATCTCATTTAAGTAATGAATGCACTCTAGTAAATGTCAGAGCTAATGAGTGGCTGTGAGGTTAAGTGAACAAGAGGGGTGATAGCACTTTTGAAAGTTAAAAAAAATCTACTACCCAAATACATGGCTATAGTGTGATGATGGAGGTGGTGATAATAAGAAAGACAACCTGGGCACCCTGAGTGTCAAGAGAAGATTAACATTTGCTAATGAGACATCATCATCTGTGGTCACCAGCTGATATAGTTTGGATATATGTCCCACTCAAATCTCATATTGAATTGTAATCCCTAATATTGGAGGTGGGGCCTGGTGGGAGGTAACTGGATCATGGTGGTGGGTATCTCATAAGTAAATTTCACTATCCACATGGTGCTCTCCTCATGATAGTGAGTTCTCACGAGATCTGGCTGTTTAAAAGTGTGTGGCACCGGCCAGGCACGGTGGCTCATGCCTATAATCCCAACACTTTGGGAGGCCCAGGTCGGGGGATCACGAGGTCAGGAGATTGAGACCATCCTGGCTAACACGATGAAACCCTGTCTCTACTAAAAATACAAAAAATTAGCCAGGCGTGGTGTCATGCACCTGTAGTCCCAGCTATCGGGGAGGCTGAGGCAGGGGAATCACTTGAACCTGGGAGGCCGAGGCTGCAGTGAGCCGAAATGGCGCCACTGCACTCCAGCCTGGGTGACAGAGTGAGACTCTGTCTCAAAAAAAAAAAAAAAAAAAAAGTGTGTGGTACCTGGCTCACTCACTCTTGCTCATGGTATGCCTGCTCCCACTTCACCTTCTACCATTATTTTAAACCTCTTGAAGCCTCCCCAGAAGCAGATGCCATTATGCTTCCTGTACAACCTGCAGAACTGTGAGCCAATTAAACCTCCTTTCTTTACAAATTACCTAGTTTCAGGTATTTCTTTATAGCAATGCAAGAACAGCTTAATACACCACCTAAAAACCATTGCATTTGGTTTTCCTTAAAGTGATCCCCCCATGGATTCTCTCACATTCTCTTCATAAATCCATGTACTCCTAGAGAATCCCTGAGGTAGAGTCTCACCTACCTACAATCAGTTCAGTAATTTAAAGGTGACACTGAGGGAAGGTAGGAAGAGGTTGGATGTGTGCATGAACTTCCAAAAACTGTGCTGTCGTGCTGGAAGATAACCTGAAGATCCTGGAGATGTTGTACAAAGAGAGAACTCAGACATGCTGCCCCTTCAACACATGCAGCAATAGATGAATGGGTTAGTTTATTGATTCCAAGTCTGGGGGTTGTTTGGGCATTAGCAACATGAATAGGGCTGTGTAGAAATCAGCCAAGGGCAGAGCCCAGGAGAAATGGAGATCTTTCAAACACTGAGGATGAAACATCAACCAGACCATCTTAGCTCCAAGATGATGGAAAAGATCTTAGGACTGATTGCAAGAAATAGTGAAATCTAGAAAGGAAAGCCAGTATTGACCTAAAGATGGGATTCTCTAAGAAAGCAGGGACTTAGAAAGGATCAGAAGGCTCAGAACACATCCTGGCATAAAATTAGGGGATGCACTGGATGGATGAAAGGCCCCATCTCAGAAACTTTACAGGAGTTACTAGAAAGCCATGATGGATTAAGACGGAAATTAATTATCACGGGTTTCACAAATGAACCCATTCCAAAATAGACATCAATCTAACATGCCAAAAGATTGGGGATGAAAATCAGAAAATGGTCATCATTGGCCACGAATTTCTAAGTTGCTGGAAATAAAACAAAGATCGTGACAATCACCATGTTGGTCACATGGCTTTGGATTCATTAAGAAAACCATAAATCCAGTTCTGGGGCCTAGAAAATAAATTCCTCAAGAATCAAGGGTGGGATACACGATGAATGCCACTGCAGGCATAATATAAGCATTTTCACCGTGCAGCTACAAGGAGTAATTCTGTGGTTTCCAGTAATTTTCAAACTCCCCCAGTTGATAACTTGCTGATTGGTTGCCACCCAGATGTCTGTCCATACCAGAAAGCAGTATTAGGGAAGAGAAAAAATAAAGGAATATTAGGCAAAGAAACTTTTAGCATTTAGAGGAATACAAAATGTGAATAAGCTGTCTCCAATCCCCTGAAATTCGTTTTTTTTTTTTTTCCCCTGAAGATAGATATTCCTTAGTAGTAAGGAGTGTGTGTGTGTCTGTGTGTGTGTGTATAGGGTTTTCGGTTAGTTTTATTTTACTGTGCTATAGATACTTAAAACATTATTCAGAGAATTCTGAGTACTTTTTTAATGGTAGGACTCAAAAATACTGGCAGGCACAAACTTACCCCATTTTCTAGGAAATCTTTTAGTGTTCAAGCCTTCCTTCATGTTTTAAAAATCATACTAAAGAATTTCAAGCAGGCCGGGCGCAGTGACTCATGCCTATAATCCCAGCACTTTGGGAGCCCGAGACAGGCGGATCACCTGAGGTCAGGAGTTCAAGACCAGCCTGGCCAACATGGTGAAACCTGTCTCTTCTAAAAATACAAAAATTAGCCAGGTGTCATGGCACATGCATGTAGTCCCAGCTACTTGGGAGGCTGAGACAGGAGAGACACTTGAACCTGGGAGGCGGAGGTTGCAGCGAGCCAAGATTGTGCCACTGCACTCCAGCCTGGGTGACAGAGCAAGACTCCATTTCAAAAAACAAAAAAAGAAAAAAATTTCAAGGAGACTTAAGTTACAATAGAAGACAATTTATAACATTTGACTGTTTTACACACACACACACACACACACACACACACACACACACACACCCTTCTCTGCTTTTATAATTTCCGTTGCAAAGAAATTAAAGAGATTTGGCAGAAACCCCAAATACATCTAGGCGGTGATCTATTAAATTTATGCCCAGATGAAAATGTATAAAATCATATTTTGCAAATTTAAATTTTATTAGGCCATTTTAATGTTTTTTTTTTTCTTTCATCTTTCTGAAATCTAATACCTCTTTCTTACAATGATTCTTCTAACACCACACGTGGAAATGCTACTCACAGATCTGACAGAATATGGCTCCCAATTTACACGAATAGGTCTATTGCAAAAAAGATACAGCCTATGGGAATCATGTAAAAAATGCTGTCCTTTGAAGACTGGTTTTAATGTTTCGTTTAATAATTCATTTAAGAATTTTTGCATAGAGACTGCTAATGTTCTCCCTCACATTCTGCCTATTATCTGAGATCCCATATATATGTATATAAAGCTGCTTTTATGTATTATATGAACTGGGTTAAATAGACCCATTTCAATTAAGAAATGTCTTAGAGGTGTAAATGAACATACGATTGAACAGGCAAGCAACCGCATAGGCACTGCACAGGAAACACCCCTACCTCACACCTTTAATTCAGTGCACTCCCTCATTAATGCTATGATGACCCATTTCTAATGCTTGGCTGTTGCCAGAAATGAGAATCATATTCGCCAGCCTTGTAAAGCCAAAAATGAATAACAATAATAATTTTTAAAAAACCTGGCCATCATGATCTTTCATTTAAAATAAATACTAGCAAAAGAAGTGCTTTCCTTTAAAATATCCAAAGAAGGTATTTATTCACCCAGCATTTATCAAAATAACTTTTAAACAATGTAAAGAGACTCTTTTTTAAGATGTGTATTATTGGGACAATACTCTGATTTAGTGTGACCTGGGGTTTAGGAATCTGCCTGTTAAAAAATGCCCTCAGGTGACTCTGATCCAGGTAATCTTTGATTACTAGTTTAAGAAATCCCATCTTCTAAAATGCTTCAAGAGGGAAAGTTATGTTAGCTTTCAGGTTTAATTTTCTAGAATATTTTCTTGCTTTTTAGACATCAGTCTAGTTCAATTACTCCACAAGGATAGAACTCCATGGAAACTTACCCCAAAATAAATGAAAACGAAGGACAGAGTATAAAATATTTTTTTGGAAAATTATGCCCAGTTTTCTTTTGGTCTGCCATCTGATATCTTTTAGATCTCATTCTTTTTTAAGATCTCCAAATTAGCATTTCTTTAAATAAAATATTTCAAAGCATTTGATTTAAGGGAGTTCTCGGAGATAAATTTTTTTTAATGCTTTTATTGTTTCCAAGTGTTAGAGAACCTGAAAATAACTTTGGTTCTACAGAAATGTTCTAAATTTATTTCTATTTTTCCACATTCATTAGCAGGTCATCTCTGCATAAAGCTCATGAGAAAGGAAATACTTATGCTAATATTTGTATATTATACTGAACACAATAACGTTTACATGCTTACGTTTCCACTGTATTTTTGAGCAAATATATGAAAAAACAACAATTGTAATAATAGTAGAATGGTAGTGGCAATAATTAATATTTTTGGAGCAATTACTGCATTCAAGGCATGGTGTTAATTACTTTATATGCATTATCTAAGGTATTTGTCTTAACAAACTCTTAAGGAAGGTAAAGCTTTATTTTAACTTATGGGGCGAAAACTAACGCTTACAGAAGTTAAGTAACTCGGCCATGATCACGGAGATTGTAAATGACGCAGCAGGGACATGAACCTTCAGGCCGCCTGCCTCAAATGCCCTTGCTTTTAACCACTCTGTGGTCCATGGGTCAGCAGTAAAATAACTGTCAAGGCAGTTAAACTCTGATACTGTAGTTACAGTATTAAACCAGATGCCTTTAGCTGCTACAGCCTGCTAGATACAGTTCAGGATTTTCATGCCACCCTAACATTGCCTAACATTGATCACTCATGCAACATCCCAAATGACATTTTAGAAACTGTTGCACATGGTTATCCTTAATAAATATATTTCTGAAATTTTTTATAAGCAAAATATTTAATCAGTGGGGATGAGGTGAATCTCTCTCTTGCTTGGTTTCTCCTTACTAGTTTAGGTGCCTCCTAGTTGACAACACTGAGGTCATTACCTTGGAACAGAAAGACAATTCGAGGAAGAGGCAGTCACTGGGATGGCTTTGCATTCTCCACTCCAAATAAATTTCTTCCTCTTTCTCCAAGCTGAGTAGCGAAGTCAGAGTCCTCTCATTTCATATTGGAGGCAAATCTTAAAATTCAAACACTGAAGATTCCTAAAATTAAAAGACTTAATTAAGGAACTATCAGATCCTCCCTAGGAATAGGCTTCAATGTGTAGGAGTGAGCAGAATGTGACTGGATGGCAGTGGGGGAAATTAGATGTAAGAGTATGGAAACAGAACAATCTCACCTAGTTCACTAGGTACCTAGGTACCCTTTGGTTGTCCTGTCAGAGCAGATCCAGGCATGTTACCTCCATAAAGGTATTCAATACTTGTATGGTGTCAACTCCGTCCCTTGGGCTTTGTCAACTGTAAATGAAACTGACATAGGTTTCTATACAGCTTGTGTTTAGATGCTTTCCTCAGTTTGGTAGGAGTGTTTTTTAAATCACAATATGAATGCCTTTTATGTAAGCTACAACTCAATTAATTCCTATTTCAATTAAGGATGAGGATGAGTTTGTCTTCTACTTCTTTTTTTTCAAATGACAACTATATAAGGAAGAAATACATTTTTCTTTCTACCCAGACTACTGGACTAGCAGAATATTTAAATTATCTTATCTCATTTTCCTAGTACGATTATCTTTCTCCTTCTAACAATCTCAATAAAATGTCTTTAACTGCTCTGTGCTAACTGTATCAGTTTTTCCTGAGTTCTTTGAAATTTTTTTTAGAAAGTTGGGTGGGTATATGTATATACACATGTGTTTGTATGTGTGTATATAATTTTCACATAAATACAGTCAGGTGACAAGGCAAGTCCATGTGTAAAGTAAAATATGTGAGACATGGAAAATACTCAATTATTTGGATAGATATGTATCTAGAAGTTACCATGGAGATTTTCTGAATTCATTACAACATAATGGGCAAGCAGAGATTTAGGCTGGCATATGGAGAGAGGCACTTACTAGCTAATAGAATTCCTTCATGTTTCTTCATTGTCCCTAAGAACATGTACTATTTGGTATTATTTAGAATTTATAAATGGTTGCTGAGTAATTGTTATTTCATATTTGTATATCAAAATGTAGTGGTGGTGGTAATAATTTGAGGCAAATCTTTTAACTTTGTCCTTAACCATTACTGTCTCATCACTGGTTGTAATATGAATGATCAGAGTTTGTGAAGATGGTAATTTTTCTTGAAAAATTATAGTTTTATCAAGGTAACAATAAAGAAAAGACTCTCTCTCTCTGTCTGAAGACTTTCTTCTTTTCTCCCTTGTAGCAAATTTGTAACTTTCCTATTAAGCTGTGGCATTTTGTGCCTCAGAGAAGAATGAGAGTACTGATATTTGGATGGTTTCATTTTCTATCATTTCATACAAATTGAACTCATTTTCACCATCTCTGAAGAATATTCTTTTTAATGTGTGTGTTATACTTGTACTTGTATCACAGTTCAAAATAGATGCCTTTGGACCTACAGAGTAAATCTAAAATAAAGCCTTGTGTTCATTCATATTATCACTGTGTGTTTGTAGGTGATTGGGTAGCTGGAGGGATATACAATTTGAGTAAGTTTTATTCACTACAATCTAATTAAGGTTTAATCTTTTCAGTAATGTGATATGTGTGGCTCAGAATGACATCAGTCTTGTCCTCGAGGACTGCTGTTCTGTAGTCTCCGGAACCCTGGTTCTACTCTGAGACCCATTCCACTCCATAGCCGAGTCCTAGCCACGAAGAGTTATTTCTAAAGCTGCTGATACAGGGGTTCCCACAAGATTGCAGCAGCCCATCTCTTGCTCATGACTTGGCTGAATTTCCTGTTAAATGGAGTATTGCTCATTCTTTCACAGGGTCATCTCTCTCCTCCAACCAGTACCATGGTCACTTATGCAACTGCCAATAGCTGAGGTCCTATTCTTTTGCCATTGCTAATTCCCACTGCTTGTTCAAACCTATCAAACATGCAGAGGCAGATGGTTTAGTCTGTTTGTGCTGCTATAACAAAATACCTAAGACTGGGTGATTTATGAAAAAACAGAAATTTATTTTCTCACAGTCGTAGAGACTGGGAAGTTCAAGATCAAGGTACTAGTAGGTTATCTGGTGAGAACTGCTCTCTGCTTTCAAGATGGTACCTTGTTCTTGCATCCTTCAGAGGGAAGGAATGCTGTACCCTCACAAAGTGAAAGGCAGAAGGGTGAGCCAGCCCAGTTCTGTGCAAAGCCTCTTTCATAAAGGCCTTAATCCCATTAATAAGAGGAGGAGTCCTCAAGACCTAATCACCTCTTAAAGGTCCTACTTCTTAATACCATTATATTGGCCACTAAGTTTTAACACATGTATTTTGGAAGGGACATATTCAAACCATAGCAGAAGGTATGGTGGTAGAGATGGGGAATGAGTTAAAAGAGCACAAAACTCTTGAGCCAGAATTCAAACTATTCAACTTAGATCTCCAATGGATGCAAAAAAATTCTTTTTTCTCTTGCCCTTTTGCTTTGGGTAATGCATTTCCTTTCTCTCTGCCATTATCACAACCCACATCGCACACTCAAGTGCGATGTGTCAGTATATGTGTCTATAGTGTGTCTATATGTGTCTATAGTATATGTGTCTATAGTCAGTAGCAGAGTTCCTTGCTGATAGAAGGCAAGTTGAGATGCAACAAAAGAATTGGTGCCATTCTTAACGTTTTGTGAAATAAGTTAAGAGCCAAAGGGATTAATGTATATTGGCTAATGACATAAAATTCCAAGCATGTCTATTCAATAAGTACTAAATAAATATTGTTCAAGAGCAAATCATTTGTTCAAACTGAAAGATTAAATTCATTTAAAAATCTATTCTTTGAGAAGTCATCATTTGAGAAAAACCTGCTAGACTAGAATAGGAATGTTACAGAGCTTCATAAAATGTTATTTAAAAATGTACTAAAATATGTGACAACATGTATCTAGCAAAAACTATGAAGGCTCCATTTGGTTACAACTGTGTATGCAAATGTGTGTGTGTCTCTGTGTCAGATGTGATATGGGTAAGGAAAGGTGATGAGAAAAACTATGGTTTTCTCCTCTAATCTCTGATATAAACTTTTATACTTCTATAGGGGAGGGCTTCTTATCTATATAATTATTTGAAAATATGAGCAGCATAGTGTAGGAGAAGGAACCTAGGATTTAGAATCATAAGAGTTGGGTTCAAATTCTACCTCTATGATTTCATAGGGATCTCATACCTTAAACTTTTTTAGTCTTTTTGAAGGTGACAGTAAAACCTGTGTCACAGGATTATAGTGAGGGTCAGAAGAGATCATCTATGCATAAATCCCTAATAAATGTTCCTGTGCTTTTATTGTTACTATCATAAATATTGTGTTGTTTTTATAATGAATATCACTTTGATTTTCTCAATCAGATTCTGATGGGTTGTAATGTTTTGTCAAATTATGAATACATCTTTCTATGAAGAACTGCCCAAGACTGGGTAATTTATACAGGGAGGATGTTTAATTAACTCACAGTTTCACATTGTTGGGGAGGCCTTAGGAAAAGTACAATCATGGTGGAAGGCAAAGGAGAAGCAGGCACCTTCTTCACAGGGTGGCAGGGCAGAGTGAGTACATGCAGGGGAAATGCCAGATGCTTATAAAACCATCAGATCTCATGAGACTCACTCACTATCACCAGAACAGCATGGGAGAAACTGCCCCCATGATCCAATTAACTCCACCTGCTTCCACCCTTGACATGCGGGGATCAAAATTCAAGATGAGATTTTGGGTGGGGACACAGCCAAACTATACCAACCCACTCCCCAACTCTACCTCCATGCCTTCTGCTGGGGTTTCAACGTGTCCCCTCCAAAATACGTGTATACTTTTTCTCACCACCTTCCCTTACTGACATCACACCTGACATGAGATACACACATATTTGCATAACAACTGTAGCCAAATAGAGCCCGTATTAGTCCATTTTCACATTGCTGATAAAGATATACCCAAGATTGGGTAATTTATAAAGAAAAAGAGATTTAATGGACTTACAGTTCCACATGGCTGGGGAGGCCTCATAATCATGGTGGAAGGCAAAAGGCACATCTTACATGGCATCTGGCAAGAGAGTGAAAGCCAAGGGAAAGTGGAAACTCCTTATAAAACTATCAGCTCTCGTGAGACTTATTCACTATCACGATAACAGTATGGGGGAAACCACTCCCATTATTCAATGATCTCCCACCAGGTCCCTCCCACAACATGTGGGAATTATGGGAACTACAATTCAAGATGAGATTTGGGTGGGGACACAACCAAACCACATCAGAGCCTTCATGTCTTTTGTTATAGTTACATATTGTTACATATTTCAGTACATGTATTTTTTATAACCCGTTATGAAGTTCTGTGGCATTCCTATTCTAATCTAACAAGTATACATATATATGCGATATGGGGATATAAATGTTTATCATTAAAATTAATTTGACCTTAGAAAGGAGTTTATTTTTTTAATAATGAAAGGGAGAAAGAAAGGCTCATAGGGAAAAAAGGGTGGATATAGGGAAAATGAAGAAAATAAACAGGAAGGAAGGAAGCGACTGGTTAACCATATGACAATACAAGGTGCAGGAGACTTTTAAATATGTTCTCAACAATCTGAAAGGTCATAATTTTATCTCTTGTGACTTGAAGAATCTAAAATTAAGAAAGGTCATCTGCCCATGTCAAAGCCTAAATTAAGTTCCATCTGGCTCATCCCAGATGTCCTATTTGTCTTCATGTCCCTGCAGTAGCTAGCACACTGGGGATAGTGAGTAAAAAAGACAAGGGAATTAAGAACTCTTTGAAGGAGAGGAGGAAGTCAAGCTTTCCTCTTTACCCCCAGGATATTATATAAAATGTTGAAGGAACTTCACCAAGTCATCTCCCATATTACACTTCAGACATTTTAAGATAATAAAATAGAAGGCTTTCATCCCTGGGGGTTTTCAATGGTTGATTTTCCACTTCACCTTCCTTTCTAATCCCCTTCATCTCCTCATTCTGCAATCAACATCTAACTTAGGTGGCTTCAAGTAACAGGTGGTGGTTGCTAGGACACTGTCAGCAGCCTCAGAAATCCTGAATATGAACAGCAAGTTTATTTCTATAGCACTCATTTTTAGCCATTTTAGCATGTTGTGTTATATCAACATATGAAACATGAGTCTACATTACGTAATTCAAAGTAGTGTACCTTACACATATTGTTAGGCATAAAACTTTATATATAGGTTATATATAGGTGGCCAGGCATAGTGGTTCACGCCTGTAATCCCAGCAGTTTGGGAGGCTGAGGCGGGTGGATCACAAGGTCAGGAGATTGAGACCATCCTGGCTTATACAGTGAGACGCCATCTCTACTAAAAATACAAAAATTAGTCAGGCGTGGTGGCATGCACCTACAGTCCCAGCTACTAGGGAGGCTTAGGCAGGAGAATCACCTGAACCTGGGAGGCAGAGGTTGCAGTGAGCCGAGATGATGCCACTGCACTCCAGCCTGAGTGACAGAGAGAGACACTGTCTCAAATATATATATATATATATATATATATATATATACTGAAGTTCCAAATGGTCTTATTCTGTGTGTCTCCAAAGGCACTCATTGTTGGAGTCTGAGAGTGAAGCAGCAGATGGATGAGATGCATTCATATTTAAAAAATGAGGCTGAGAGGAAGTACAGGGGACAACCTACCTCTCAATGAATAAGTTAGAGGAGTAAAAATTTTGCTTGTTAGGGGAGACAGTATATTATAGTGCCCTGGGAATACTGATTGGATATCAGTGGTGAGAGTGTAGTCTAAATTCACTATGTTTGCAGAGGTTGGTGGTAGTGAGGGAACACTACATTTAAAAAGTAAGTAGAAATAATAACAACACTAACGTGGAGTAATGGAAGACAACTTCAAGACTATAATCTTCACAGGGAGAGACTGTATCTGCATGTCTACCACTATATACCCAGTGTCATGCATTGGATCAAAGCCTTACAAAGTGCTCATTGCTATCTGATGAATGAATGAGTGCATGGATAGAAGCTGAGAAGCAACAACATGATTTTATCCATGATGGAATCCTCCCCAAGTCAGAATGGCAACTTCCTGAGGGTTAGTGCAACTAGAACCACACTGAGGAAAGAAATACCAACATTCAGAAAGGCAGTCAAGGGGTGATAGAAAGACACTCAGCATGCTCAATAGGTAGCAGCTGGAGAGTCATATGGGGGCAAAGAGGAAAATGATAATGGCTCTCCAAGAACATGTGCAAAGCCTCAAAAGAATTCTATCATCACAAGAAAGGGACCTGGGGCTAGGGTCCAGAATTACCTTCGTGGGGCCCAAGGCCTATGGCTCTTCCTAGGGAGAAGTATAAACACTGTATCTTTCATCTTTCAGGCTTGTGTGTCCTAGGAAACAAGTACATACATATTTAATTTAGTTAAAAATTACTTCCAATTGGCAGATGCTAGGATATTAGCTTCAGCACAGAGAAGTGGTATTAAAATATTCACTAAATACATCAATATGTTAAACCGTCTGTGGGCTTTAAAATTGTATTGTGTATTCCATTACGGAAATATGCATGCGATATGTTAGGTGAAGAAAGCAAAAACACCAAACCATATGCACACAGTGTGTTTACAGCTATGTTAAAATGTACAGTTACAGGATTTTAGGGAGCGAGACCAGATGCTCATTGATGGAGATGCAAATATTTCATTGATAGAGATGCAAATATTTGGTATTTTAGTGTTTACTGAATATTTTCCCTGTACATTTCTCTAGTAAACTTCATTATGTAGAAAGAGGTTGTTCCCTCTAATCAGTCATAGCATGCATTAAATGATATTTCCAGATGGGGATGGACTGTATGTCACTCCCACTCTAACACAGAAGGACCATAATATAGGTTATACGACCTATAATGGGGTTCTGTAGGACTCTATCACTGAAAATAAAATGATTTGTCAGGAGGCGTATGGACTGAGGAAAACAGCATTAATAAACTTTAAAATGAGTTTCCCTAGATGAGCTTTATTGTCTTCCTATTTAGGTTATAGTAAGTCAGCTGTCAACCAGACACTGAAGTTCAATTTAGCAGCATTATTAATTAGGTAGACCATTTCATAATAATATTTTCTTGCATTTCATTTAGGTCTCAGTGAATTTCACATCATTCTCCTGCTGGTCATTTTGTTCTTAATAAAAGACTGAAGAAAGCTCCTGAGCTTCTAGTCTGGAAAGAAAATGAAAGGGATAAAATAGAAATACAATTAGCAGTGGTACTTCCCATATTTCGTGACTTTTCTGTAAACAGATGTTTTCTTAGCTGGCCAGTCTACAAGTGCATGAGTCATATGAGGAGCAGCATTACTGAAATCCTTTAGGGCAAATAAAAACCAGCTCTTGTCTTGCAAAGACTCCTTCAGAAGCCTCACACATTCATGGTCTTACAACATTTTTTATCCCTCCCCTACCTCTTGGACCCATAGCCTTGAACACCCCTCTCATCTTTATCCCCCCGTCAGGAGATTGAGTGAAGAGAAGAATCTTGGAAGAATTTTAGGAATTGGGTCAATGGAGTTTGTGTCTAGAAACTTCATGTTTTGACATACTGAGGGTATCTATACTTTTAACAGATACTTTCTACCTGAGATTTAGTGGACAAGAGAGCATAACAATTTTTTTTTTTTTTTTTTTTTTTTTTTTTTTTTTTTTTTTTTTTTTTGAGACGGAGTCTCACTCTATCACCCAGGCTGAAGCGCAGTGGTGTTAGCTCACTGCAACCTCTGCCTTCCGGGTTCAAGAGATTCTCCTGCCTCAGCCTCCCAAGTAGCTGGGACTGCAGACACACACCAACACACCCAGCTAATTTTTGTATTTTTAGTAGAGATAGAGTGTTACCATGTTGGTGAGGTTGGTCTGGATCTCTTGACCTTGTGATCCCCAAAGAGTGTAACAATTTATAGACACTTGACACTGTTAAATTCAGCTTCACTCATAAGTTGTCTGACCAACCATTTTGGACAAGAGATTCTGAGTTTGGAACACAAAAACAAGATAAAGAGGAGAGGTCCTTTTTTCTTCTCATGATTGAAGATGTGCATGGGGGTTGGCAGTTGAGGAGTGGGCAGAGAGGTGTCAAAGAAAGAGTTGAGGTAGAGAGGAATGCCAGGAAATCTCAGCTCAGGATGATTAGTGTCACTTGATCTCAGAATACCTGTCTTTCAGCAGGGCATAGGTGGGTGACATGGTTTGGGTCTGTGTTCCCCCTCAAATCTCATCTCAAATTGTAATTTCCATGTGTTGAGGAAGGAACCTGGTGGGAGGGAGGTGATTGGATCATGAGGGTGGTTTCCCCCATGCTGTTCTCGTGCTACTGAGGGAGTTCTCATGAGATCTGATGGTTTAAAAGCGGCAGTTTCCCCCACATCTCTCTCTCCTACCACCATGTAAGACATGCCTTGCTTCCCCTTCACCTTCTGCCATGATTGTAGATTTCCTGAGGCCTCTCTAGCCATGCAGAACTGTGAGTAAATTAAATGTCTTTTGTTTGTAAATTACCCAATCTCAGGTAGTATCTTTACAGCAATGTGAAAACAGACTAATATGGTTGGGAAAATGCAAATTAAGTCAAAGCTTTCCTCAGCCCAGTCCCCTGTGACTCTAGGGCAACTGCAAGTCCTGCTTCAAGAGGAACCTCATCCAACTCGATGTTTTAAAATCCTTCTGTTTTGCCAAGAATTAGAAAGTTTTATGGGCTCACTCAAAAGTCATAGCCCTACAATTTTTACTTCTTCCAAGGCTTTGGGGGGACCCTCTCCAAAGAATAACTATACTAATTGAACTTTCTCACTAAACATTCAATCCTCTAAACTTTTGCTTGGTGTTTTCAAGCTTATCTCATTAAATGACTGCATTGCTGATGCCTGAGCCACCTGCTACTGTGGATCAGACCCAGCTTTACTACCACTTCACAAGTGTCATATCAAGAGAACTCTCCAGCCCTGTCAGCAGACTGATCAAATCATGTGATACAAGTTTCCAGGCTGGCCTTCTTTATGGCTGTGTGGGGGAAAAGATTATTCAAGAATTGCCTGGGGAGTTCAAGCTGTTCACAAGCCATTACCAAGGGATGAGGGTGCCATAAAGAACTGTAAAAAGGAAATGTCATTGTTATAACAGAAGGCCAGTGTTGCATCTTATTGGCTACCCCAGTCCAACACATTCAGGCCTGATTAGCAAAGAAGCCTTGGCTAGGAGATACACTGCCTTGGAATTGATTTTGCAATTAAACAACCTTGGCAGTACTCAGCACAGCACGTGCCTGATTATTTAGGCTCAGTTCAAGTGAAATTGCCAAAAACCATGATCAATAATCCATATTGGATTTATGTTGGACCACTGAGGAGAAAATACTTTTCCATTTTGACAGATTTCCTCAAAATAGCTCACAGTGTTCACAGTTTTTCTTCAAACCTTCTTCCATCTGCAGCCATCACAGCTCTGTGGCAAAGATGACATTCACCTCCATGGAGCTGAGGGAATTAGTCACCAAGATTCTTATCCAATCTGTCTCATCATCATATCTCACTGTCCACAAACACATGGTGTAGCTACATTCATGGAGCATCGCACCAAGGACCTATCTAATTTTACAAACTATTCTTTCCTCATTCCACCACCAATGTGCCTACTTTTTACAACTCTACACTCCACCTTAACCAGATGATCCCTAGTATGGATCTTCATGTTCTTACTGTATCTTCAATCCAAGTTTCACAGCTTCATAAGCAAATATGTATACATCAAAAGCAAATGCTTCAACATAAAATAACATTAAGAAATTCTTATAAATTCAATGTTTTTATTATTATTCCATTACACTTACCTCCATTTGTTGTCAGAGGGTTTAAGTTAAATTTGCAGTCACTTTGCAAAGTTGGAACATTTTTCTATGGCTAGTAAAAGAGAAGCCTTTGAGTTGTGGCTATTATTATTTTCCTTTATGTAGCTTACAAGCAATGACAAATTGGTCATGACTGTCTGGATTGCTGTGATATGAAGAATTCAGAGGATATTTCCAAAGTGGGAGAAAGAATTCCAGGAAAGATTGTGATGTCTATTATTAGCTCAAAGGGAGAACTTTGAGTATACATGCCACACATTTGCAATTTTTACCTTAAATTTCTCACAAATAATTAGTTTTAAATGTTTTATTCAATAATATAATATTGAGAGGTGACAATGTGCTAGCGGCCCTCACTCTTGGTGCCTCCTTGGCCTCGGCATCCACTCTGGCAGTGCTTGAGGAGCCCTTTAGCCCGCCACTGCACTGTGGGAGCCCTTCTCTGGATTGGCTGAGGCCAGAGCCGGCTCCCTCTGCTTGCTGGTGGCGGGGGGGGGGGGGGGGGGGGGGGGGGGGGGGGGGGGGGGGGGGTGTAGAGGGAGAGGCAAGGGTGGGAACGGCGGCTATGCCAGCATGAGTTCCAGCGGGTGCCTGCCCTGGCACGGGCTCCAGGGGCCCGCATTCAGAGCAACTGGCCGGGTCCCCCCAACACCCCCACCTCCGCCCGGGGCAGTGAGGGACTTAGCACCTGGGCCAGCAGCTGCGGAGGTTGCCACAGGGTCCCCCAGCACTGCTGGCCCACATGCACCGCTCTCAAATTCTTGCCGGGCCTCAGCCCCCTCCCCACAGGACAAGGCTCAGGACCTGCAACCCGCCATGTCCCAGCCCCTGCCTCCCCCGATTGTAAATACACCAATCAGCACTCTGTCTAGCTCAGGGTTTGTAAATACACCAATCAGTACTTTGTGTCTAGCTCAAGGTTTGTAAATACACCAGTTGGTACTTTGTATCTAGTTAACCTAGTGGGGACTTGGAGAACTTTTCCGTCTAGCACTCTGTGTCTAGCTCAAGGATTGTAAACGCACAAGTCAGCACTCTGTCAAAATAGACCAATCAGCTCTCTGTAAAATGGACCAATCAACAGGATGTGGGAGGGGTCAGATAAGGGAATAAAAGCAGGCTGCCCAAGCCAGCAGTGGCAACCGGCTTCCGTCCCCTTCCACCCCCTGGAAGTTTTGTTCTTTTGCTCTTTGCAATAAATCTTGCTGCTGCTCACTCTTCGGGTCCACACTGCCTTTGTGAGCTGTAACACTCAATGCGAAGCTCTGCAGCCTCACTCCTGGAGCCAGCGAGACCACAAACCCACCAGGAAGAATGAACAACTCCAGATGTGCCGCCTTTATGAGCTGCAACACTCACCATGAAGGTCTGCAGCTTCACTCCTGAAGCCAGCGAGACCACGAACCCACCGGGAAGATTGAACAACTCCAGACGCACTGCCTTTAAGAGCTGTAACACTCACCATGAAGGTCTGCAGCTTCACTACTGAGGCCAGCGAGACCACGAACCCACCAGAAGGAAGAAATTCGGAACACACCGTCTTTAAGACCTGTAACACTCACCGTGAGGGTCCGCAGCTTCATTCTTGAAGTCAGTGAAACCAAGAACCCACCAATTCCAGACATAATATTATTACAAGAATCTAGATGAGAAGTGAGCAAACTATAACCTGCGGGCCAATTCCAGACCCTCTGTTTTTGAAAATAAAATTTTATTGAAGGCAGTCACATTTATTTGCATGTTAGCAATGGCTGCTTTTGTGCAACAATAGGCATATTGAAAAGTTGTGATAGCATAGAGCCCACAAAGTATAAAATATTTGCTATCTGGACCTTCACAGAAAAAATTCCACCTCCTGATCTAGATCTAACCTCAACCTACTGCTTGATTTCTTTTTCTGTAGACCTAATAGCTAAAGTCACTTAATTTGCTGTTGCTGGTTCAGCCCCACTTGGTCTTTATTCAAATGAACTTAATTAAAAAGCTCAGGTATCTGAGGATCAGTTTAACTTCATGACCTAAAGAGACCCTTATCTCCTACACTGTAATAATGGGGAGCTGTCGATTTTCTGTAACTCAGTTGCCATTTGGTATTCTAGTTCCTACATGTGTGAAGAATTAACAGATGCCCCGCACCACACACACTGCCCTTCTATTTCAATCTTTCCGATCCCTGCCACCTACCTGAAATCCAAAAGGCCATCCTTCAGAATTACGATGACCAACTACTCCTGCATATAAAATCACCTCAAAACCCTATGGCTTCAAACAACAATCAGCAATTAGAATTCATGTGTCCGTGGGGCAGCTACTCTGGACTGGGCTTATTATTATAGGTCTGTGGGTCAACCAGGGACTGTGCTTCAGGCTGAATTTTGCTGGTGCAGTTTAATTGGGCAGCTCTGCTCCACATTTCTTTCATCGTCCTCCTGCTAAAGGATGGGCTAGTCCAGGCACGTTATTGTCCTGGTGATGTTCTAAGTCCAAAAGGGAAAGCTCAACCACACAAATGATTTTCAAGTCTCTGCTTGCTCATGTCTGCTAACATTGCCCCAAACAAGCACAAGGCCAAGCCCAGAGTCAAGGGGTAGAACCAAAGCCCTATTCATAGATGGATGTCTACAAAGTTACATGGCAAAGGGCACAGAAAGAAACCATTAATGCAATTCACAAATAGGCTCTCAGAAGAATCCAATAACCTGTCTGTCAGGTGACCATCTCCAATATCTCTATCAAACTGATCCGGAGCTAAGCAAAACCATCAGCATATATAGTATAGAAAACAAAGACAGTGTGCCAACTCTCTTGATTCCAAATTCCAAAGCATGCATGAGAAGAGGGAGAAAAAAGAATTACATCTTAACCTCAATTCTAGCATCAGCAATGATATTCTGAAACACAAGAGAACTTTTAGAAGTCGCTCTTCATGTGAAGCCCACCTGCCCAGAAGTAAGAGCCACACCCTTATCTCACAGTACATATAAGTGGGATGATGACAGTGAGCCATCTGGTAGACTGGGTGATACCACATCAATAGATGCCATCAAAAACTGCTGGGTTTTGTGAATTTTTATCTTGAGATAATTGTAGATTCACATGCAGTGTAAGATATAATATAGAGAGATACTGGCTACTCCTCACCCACTTTCCCCTAATGGTAAACTCTTTTAACATTGCAGTATAATATCACAACCAGAACACTGACATTGACAACATTCACCAACCTTATTCAGATTTTACTAGTTTTACATGCATTCTCGTGTGTATTTTTATGCATTTTTATCACACATGTGTAGCTCTGTGTAACCATTACCATGATTAAGATGGTGAGATTCATAACAGTTCCATCAAACATCTATATTTTATTAGTTGAAGGCCAGTGAATTCTGTATAGGAGCACAGAATCCACTTCATTGTAGGAGTTTTCAATAGTCTCAAACATTTGGTTCATGTCATGCAGTCATAGCCTCTGTCAGACACAGGATATTTGTCTCTTTTTAAACAGGTAATTGCCTGTTAAATGAGTCACGTAACTACTCTCCTCTCAAGTGACCATGGAGTGCTTATTCAGTGTGTATCCTCTTACAAATCTAATAAGAGCTGTGTAAAATGAATTAAAAAGTGTTTCACTGAAATGCTATCTCAAGGAAACCCAGCTCTGTCCATTATATTTGAAGCCATGAAAGAATCTGAAACACATTGATGAGTGAAACCCATTTAAGATACTTTCTGAAATGAGATTGCTTCAGTTTTGCTATTGCTGATCTCATCAGAAATGATTCTTTGGCCATACTTGTTGTCTTGGCTCTGAAAGGCCAATTAATGAATTTCTAAAACAAATGACTTGGATCCTGGATTTTTACAGAGGTTTCATCAATGAAAGATGTGACAATGAACTTTAAAAGCATGGAATTTCACAGAATTCATTACCAGAGAGGGTGCTATGTGTCTTTCCTCCGACTCTCCTTCTGATTTTTTTTTTTTTTTTTTTTTTGCGACAGAGTCTTGCTCTGTCAGACTGGAGTGCAATGGCGCGATCTCAGCTCACTGCAACCTCCACCTCCCGGGTTCAAGCGATTCTCCTGCCTCAGCTTCCCGAGTAGCTGGGACTGCAGGCAGGTGCCACCACACCCAGATAATTTTTGTATTTTCAGTAGAGATGGGGTTTCACCATTTTGGCCAGGATGGTCTCCGTCTCTAGACCTCGTCATCTGCCCACCTTAGCCTCCCAAAGTGCTGGGATTATAGGTGTGAGCCACTGCGCCTGGCCTCTCCTTCTGATTTTTGTGAGTAAAGATGCCATAAAAACATGTTCTTGACAAGAAGCATTTATGAACCTCAAGCTGTATGCCCATCTAACATGTGTTGTGTTAGGACTTAGAGGAATATACAAAATCCACAACTCCGTACAATGCAGCCTACTGTGCTGGATATAATCATAGAATAGTAAATCCTGGAGGACTTTCTATTCAAGAGGTTTACAATATTCTTAGCATTAGAACTTTCTGCTCAAATGTATCCTTTTAAAATACATTTTAAAAGGTTATACATGGACATAGTCCAAAGAATCAAAGAGTCCTACAAGACTTGACTTGGTGTAAAAAGTAGCAGGCTGACTTAGAATTAAATCTTCTTGAGTTTGCTAAGTCCCCAGTTTCTCATTTCTTTTTGCTCTTGTATTGTTCTTCGTTCTCTTGGCCTGTCTCTTGGTCTGTTCTCTTATGCCTTATATTACAAAGTCAAACAATCAAACCTGTCTTGTCATTTCTGCAAAGTTCTGGAAAGAAGTAGAAAAATAATTATGTTTATACTGCTATCATTACCAAAAAAGCAAATGTAACCGTCTGAATCCCTAAATCCCAAAAACTTTCTCCTTATCAGGCATCCATCTCATCCCTTCAGAAGCCACTTGAGTCATCTCTTACCAAAGTTTTAAAAGCTCCTTGAAGGATTGGTTGAAAAAAACAATACAGTGATCTAATCTCAGCTTCATTTTGTAGATAAGCAAACTAAGACTCAAGTAAAATAAGAGTAGACAGATTTATACTGTGAACCACATCTTCTCTCTTCTTACCAGGTACTCCTTCTATCATACCACATTGCCTTTACTTAAGTCAGAAAACAACGAAATTACTGGAAACATTATGACAGTGGTTGAGACAATCTAACCATTCATCACTTATTCTTTCATTCAACACATTTGGACACCTGCTCTGCACCAGGGATTATACTTGGCGCTGAAGATAAAGTAACAAATATAACAAGTATGACCTTTTCTTTACTCAGGTCTACATTTAAAGATGCAGAGGTCATTATCTGGGAGTTTGCAGGCTAGATTTGGCCAGCAGATGTGCTGTATTTTGCCTATCCATCATTTTATAAAAATAAAAATAAATGTATTGTCAATACTGCTTATGGCATGAAAAAGCTAAACTTGTATTGAAAATAGATGGCCAGGCACGGTGGCTCAAGCCTGTAATCCCAGCACTTTGGGAGGCCGAGACGGGCGGATCACGAGGTCAGGAGATCGAGACCATCCTGGCTAACACGGTGAAACCCCGTCTCTACTAAACAATACAAAAACTAGCCGGGCGAGGTAGCCGGCTCCTGTAGTCCCAGCTACTCCGGGAGGCTGAGGCAGGAGAATGGCATGAACCTGGGAGGCGGAGCTTGCAGTGAGCTGAGATCCGGCCACTGCACTCCAGCCTGGGGGACAGAGCGAGACTCCGTCTCAAAAAAAGAAAAAATAAATAAAAAAAGAAAAGAAAATAGATGTCCCAGCACTTTGGGAGGCTGAGGTGGGTGGATCACGAGGTCAGGAGTTCAAGACCAGCCTGGTCAAGGTACTGAAACCCCTCTCTACAAAAAATAGAAAAATTAGCAGGGCGTCTGTAATCCCAGCTACTCAGGAGGCTTAGGTAAGAGAATCTCTTGAACCTGGGAGGTGGATGTTGCAGTGAGCAGAGGTCACGCCACTGCACTCCAGTCTGGGAGACAGAGACTCCATCTCAAAAAACAAAAAAAAAAGAAAGAGAAAAGGAAGGAAGGAAGGAAGGGAGGGAGGGAGGGAGGGAGGGAGGGAGGGAGGGAGGAAGGAAGGAAGGAAGGAAGGAAGGAAAATAAATAAATAGATGTCAAGGCAACATAAAATTATAAGAATTCACTAGAGGTTCCTAATTCAGGCCTAATGGATTCCAACAGAAAGGCCCTGCTAAGCTCTTCCCTATTTTACATATTAGGCATCCATTTAAGGATTCTCTTTCACTAATGTATTCTGCTGAGGGGAAAAACAATTGAGGCCTGCTGTCTTGTAAGTGTTTTAGCAGGTACTGTCGACAGTAATTACTGCAGAGATAGGAAAGAAACCAAACTCCAGTATTCGATTCAGGCTTTAAGGAGGGAATAGGGCCAGAACTAACCCAAGGATAGGCCTGATAGAAGGCAAACATTTAAGATGGAGAAAAATAACCTTCATCTTTACTAAGCAGCAAAAGGAACCAGCTGCTCTTCTCAGAAGAGAAGAAAGAATTCTCAGAAGGAAATGTGATACAAACATAGTCTACCTAATGCACTGTCAAATATGTTAATAATATATACATAAATGGTTTCTAATCGTGAAGATATTTTTCAAAGCAAAAGAACAAGAAGATTAAGAAAAACCCACAAATTGAACTTACCATTGTCAGCTATAGGTGGACTCTCAAATACTTTTTCTGAATAACTGTTCTGTTTATACATAAATACAATAACATGGGAGCTCATTTTCTAAGGAGCTTGGTTTCTGGAGAAGAGATTATGACTTCATTTAAATGAAATACACACACTCAGTAAAGATCAAGGAAGAATTGACTGATTTTAATTAAGATGAATTGTACCTAGCACACTCTCACTACTAGTACACAACCACTCCTGTTCAAAGAAAAACAATATAATTTGTATTTTTATATTTTAGAAAATCAGGCTTCTCAAATATTTTAAAGATTAGGAGCCATTTAGTTGAATATTGCATTAAAATGTAAATATTATTTTCCAGCTTTTCTACTTTTAGCATTTAAATTGCCAGGTCTCACATAGAGACAATTGCTTATCTCATTATTGGCTTGATTTTTAAATACTGAGATCTGCCTACGTAGCAGTTTGTCTTTTTAATTCTTTTCTTCATTACTTCCAGGTCATAGCATAGAATTATAAAAGGTTTTAAATAACTCCTAACTCAAAAAGCCCATGATCACAAGACATCTTCTACCTCTTCTACCTATGTAGCAATAGAAAAACACACTGAGGTTCTCTTTCATGGATTCACATATTTTTACAGTCATATCTGCATGTTAAAATTTACAGAAAGTTCACATGGAGGAGCTCACTTGAAACTACAGACTTCCAAGCTAAAAAGAATATCTTCATTTAAAAAATGTCAAAACGAATTTTTCCAGGGACTAAATGACTTGTCCAAGGTTGTATGGATCTTTGAGAGACCTGGGTTCATTGGTTGGCTCTGACTTGGGGCCCTAACTTCCCTCTAGTGTTGAATAGGTACTGAGAGTGTAGCAACCACATAGGGGTGTTAAAAAGACAAAATGAAATAAATTAAGGAAAGGCTTAGCATAGAAACGGTACCTAGCAGGGGTTTAATAAATGCTCCTTAGAAGTAGTAAAAGGATTTCAACTTGATTCCCAAGCATTGCATCTGATTGCCTCTCCTGCTTCCTATCCTTTGATGATTCTAACATGTTAAAGAATCCGGGAGTGCGTTCAGATTGAACATGGCCCAAAATTGCAGTCACTCATGCCTTGTGGCTTACTGAGTTAGCCAGGGAAGTGATGGTGACCAACCAGAGCTACAGGATCGTTGGGGCACATACTTTGGTTGACTTCACGAAAGTTCTTCAAAACCTTGTTCATTTGTGAGGAAACATAGAATAATAAAAATACAGATTACAGGCTCATAAATGGTCATCTTACAAAACTCCACTGCATGTTTGAGTCCCTTCAACACTGATTCTGGGGGGTTGTGCATTTTGTGCATGGTTCCTTCCAGAGATGGGAAGCTCCTGTTCCCTGGGCAGTTCACTCCCACACAGATGGTTCCGACAACGGAAAGATGTACATTAAATGGGGGGAAATTCTATCACAAAGTCCATTTGTGCTGGTTGGAATAAATTAAATTCCTCTTTCTAAAGACATTCTTTCGAAATGTGAAAACAGTTCCACTGACTCATTGTTGAATGATAGCCAAGTAATTCAACAATTTCTCTTTAGACTTGGAAAAAGAAGAGCCTCACATTCCTGGCCAATTTTCTCTGAGTGCCCACTAGTGTATCCTTATCATTTGTTTAATGTAATTTTAACTTTTACTTTAGAATAAAGGGGGTACATGTGCAAGTTTGTTACAAAGGTATATTGTGTGATGCTGAGGTTTGGGCTATAACAACCTGTCAGCCAGGTAGTGAGCATAGTACTCAATAGTTTTTTCATCCTTGCTCTCTCCCTCCCTTCCCATTCTAGTAGTCCCCAGTGTCATTGTTGCCATCATTATATCCAAGAGTACCCAATATTTAGCTCACACTTATAAGTGAAAACATGTGGTATTTGGTTTTCTATTCCTGGGTCAATTTGTTTAAGATAATGGCCTCCAGATGCATCCAGTTTGCTGCAAAAAAACATGATTTTGTTCTTTTTTATGGCTGCATATATTCTATAGTGTATACAACAGTTTTTAATCCAGTCTACTACTGATGGGCACCGAGGTTGATTCCATGTCTCTGCCAACTGCTACAATGAACATATGAGTGCATGTGTCTTTTGGTAAAATGTTTCATTTTCTTTTCAATATATAACCAGTAATGAGATTGCTGGGTTGAATGGTAGTTCTTTTTAAAGTTCTTTGAGAAATCTCCAAACTACTTTCCACAGTAGCTGAACTAATTTACATTCCCATCAACAGTGTATAAGCATTCCTTTTTCTCCACAACCTCACCAGCATCTGTTGTTATTTGACTTTTTAATAATAGCCATTCTGACTGGTGTGAGATGGTATCACATTGTGGTTTCAGTTTGCATTTTTCTGATTATTAGTAACATAGGAAACATCATTCTGGATTATCAGCCTTGGGAAAGAATTTATAACTAAGTCCTTAAAAGCAATTACAACAAAAACAAAAATTGATAAGTGGAACCTAATTAAACTAAATAACTTCTGCACAGCAAAAGGAGCTATCAACAGAATAAACATTCTAGAGGATGGGAGAAAATATTTGCAAATGATGCATCTGACAAAGGTCTACTATCCAGAATCTGTAAGGAGTTTGACAAGAATAAACAACTCCATGAAAAAGTGGACAAAAGACATGAACAGATACTTCTTCAAAGAAAAGACATACAAGTGGTCAAGCTTGCTATTTTTTAAGTTCATGCTCCAAACTGAAAACAGACCCACGAGTGTGATATAAAGTAGACCTTCTTTGTGCTTAGTTCTATGCTTTGATCAAGGCGGCCTGTTAGTGACTATTCTTGACTCCCATTATGCTTACGTAAGGCAACTCGCTTTCTCTATTTAGGCAACAGTCTTCTCTATTTTTTTTAAGTGCTGGACAACACACCTGGGTAACATCTCTCTAATCCTTTACTCACATGATGAAAATTGAGAGATATAAAGGATCATAGATACTAAGTAGTCCAAAGGTAGCAAACTAGCCCACAAACCCAGCTGATTTGGTATACACAGATTTGGCATGCATGAAGTCTTAAAGACAAATTGAAGCCCATTTTCAAGAGCTGCATACATTGGCACCTTTAGCAGGGCAGTAAGACTTTTAATCCTGAATGACCACAATCACCTGGAGCTGTCTCTCTCTATTTAGACCGAGCATGCTTGTTCCAGGTGCTTATAACTGACCCCCTTCACTGACTTCCATTACCCGCCTGCTCCCTGAATGAGTTAGCAGACCCATAGCGGTTTCAAGGATTTGTATCTGATTTCCCTCTACCTGCTCAACTTTTCTCTCATTTCCAGCCTGCCTTTGCTTCTAGCTTCACTTACCTACCTAAAGGCACTCTACAGGATCAAATCCAGTTCTGTTGCTGCAACTCCATCTATAAGTGCTGATGACTCTACTTTTGGCCATTCTCTCAAACTCCACAGTAGTCCTTCCAGTTGTTCCTCTTTCCCCAGCCATTTCTGTGCTTGTCTTTTCTGTGTATGTGTGTCTACCTTTCCACATTCATGTCTTACCCAGCTCATCCAGAACAGTTCCTCTGGTTTCTGCTCTGTCCCGCCATATGTGTCGGACTTTGCTTTGTACATCTTCTCCTTGGTTGTCCAGAATGATCCAGTTTTGCCCCTGCCCTCATCATTTCTGTGATTTTAGCTGTGCTCTGTATTTTCTCTCTTACAGGACAGAAGTTCCAACTTCCTTCTATTTTCCTCCACATCACTCACATCCTCTTTCAATACTGGCTCCCGTTTCTGTTCTCCAACCCACTGGTTTTCAAGGGAGGTTCCCAGACCAGCATTAGCACCAGCTGGAAACTTGTTAAAACTACAAATCCTTGGGTCCCACCCCAGACTTACTGAATCAGAAACTCTAGGGATGGGGCTAAGCTATCTCGATGTGATAAGCCTCCCTAACGATTTTGATTCCTGAGTTTGTGAATCACTGCGCTTCACCCCAGCAGTTCTCAGCTTTCCTTGACATCTGAATCTCCTGAGGAGGTGTTTAAAATACTCAACTCTGGGCACCACTCAAAAACAATTAACTCAATTTCTCTGGGAGTGGGTCCAATTAGGGATATAGTTGTAGAAGCTCTGCAGGTAATTCTAATGTAGAATCAGGGTTGCCTCTAGCCTGCCAAAATGTTTCCTTTTTGAAGCCTTGACTTGGTTCCTCTGTCTGTGAAGCTCTGCCTCCACTCCACATGTCTTGTTTTCTCTCTATTGCCATCAGCTAAGAAAAGCCTTTCCTAGTCATCCTAACTCCAAGCATCCTCCCCGCCCCAGACACTTTCTGTCACTTTATCCTGTATTATTGTCTTACTTGTACTAATCTCTAATATTTGAAAAATCATTCATTTACTTATTGGCTCTACTAGAAAATGAACTGCAGGGGACCAATGACTGTTCCTTTCAAGACTGCATCGTAGCTCCCTAGAACAATGCCAGCACATGTAGCAGTTCGGGATCTATTTGTTGCATGAAAGAACAAACAACACACACACAAACACCCCAACACCACATGCTATTTACTCCAAACCCTGTGCTTTCAATGCTCTAGTTTTCTTTGACTAAAGTTTTGTTCTTTTCTTTGCATTATCTTTTATTTTATAATTAGCAGCATTCCCAAAAAGGTCTAGAACATTTGCTTCGATTCTTCTTTATCCACAATAAATTCTGTTTCCTAACATCATGTATGATGTAACTATTCAATCTTTTACTTCTTTAAAAAATGTGCAGTGGATACTCGCCTCGGACATGAGTGGCAAAAGCACATAGACCAAGCTTTAGGTCTCTTTCTGTTTGCTTCGTGGTGTGGATGAAGTGTGCTGCTGGGGACATGGGGGTAGATACTTTCTGAAGTGAATTGACTTGAGGAAAGGAAAAAAGCTTTCAGTCAATAGTTGTAAAAGCCAAGGGACCATTGAAGAGAGAGCAAGAATAAAAACAGATACAGGAAAGAGCACATCGTTCAATAGAGAGATTGAATTAAAAAAAAAAAAAAAAACAAGGGCTGGGTGTCTAATGCATGCCCATGTATTGGGAATGCCTTGGTGGCTGCTATTTCCTGTTGGTCCCTCTTACTATGCCAGCACTTTTGAAGATCTAGGTCTGGACAGAAATTCACCTGTACCCCTTAGCCATCCCTTCCCGTTCTCTCTTAAACTGTGCAGAAGACTGAAACTAGCATTCACATCAGGGAATGCTGGAACACCACAGGCAGCCATTGATTGCAAGTAAGCTGCTACAGAAACTCCCCTTTTATGATGCTACATTATCTCTATGAGAGCAATCAGAGCGATCAGCTGGAAATCCCTCAACACTGAGAAGGAACTGACTGGCTCACACACTGCTTCTCCTTGAAATAACTTGCTGGGAGACCAGTAGGGCTCTTCAGCATAAATCAACATCCTAAGGGATTGATCTGTTCCTCCCTAGGAGGGAATGCCTGCTGACTTTGGCTGCACAGAGCCAGAGAGGGGACAAAGCCTTTAAATGATGATTAATACATTGGGATTAGGATGCATTTGTCTCGTATCAGTCCAGGCAGTGTCTTCATTTTCATAACTTAGAATTCCTAATAAACCAGAGGTTAAATTACTTAGACGTATTTACTCTTAGTCATAGATTTTTATGCTTTAAGATCTAGGCTTGGCCTGACAAAGGTATAATGAGGCTTAAAATCATTTTACCTCTCTTCATTCCAACTTCTTTGTATAATCTGGACATTCAGAGGGTCACTTCCCTAAAATCAAGAATTGTAGATGCATATGTGTCTTTATTTATCTTGGCTTTATTCATGCACCAGCTCTGCCCTCCACACCTTTAATTCACTCCTTCATCCCAAGAACTTGAGTTTTCCAGTGCTGCCTACTGAATGTCTATAATCTTTCCCCTGAGGCCTGCCCTCTCCTGTAACATTCCAGTTTCCGGACTTCATCTGGCCTCCTTCCTGGGTCAATTTCTTTAAAGCAAGGATCTTTGCAAGAGTTAACTTGATAACCTAATTTGCACTTTGTTGATGATCTAATATATATGTTACCTTTCCAAGTACGTAACAGACATGCATTGAAAGATGTGTCTGAAACTCTATAATTCAAAGACTAAAAATAGGAACTTTTAGCAGTTTTGGATGTCAGAGAAACAGGGGAAGATTTGGTCAGTGGGCAAGGGCAAGTCAAGTGGTGGTGGTGTCAGTCACAACAGAGGGGCCACCTTCACTGTGTCCTCTTGGAAGAGACCTAATTAACATAACCCTATGTGCTTCACCCCATGCACAGCAGCAATGCAAAATTCTTACACACTCCTGGGGCTAGAGACACAGGCCCAGCCAGGCTGGGGGACAAGGGCCTTTTTAGGTTCACAGAGAGGAAATGTAGAAAAAGTGAAGAGGGAGGAGAAAACCACCAGTTTGGACATCTAGAAGATAAACTTAGTCTATCTTCTGAACATTTTTTAAAATTCATTGAAATAAGTTATAGAGAGTGACTTCAGGCACAGTTCAGTTCCATTTAACAGGTATTTACTGACAGCTAGGGCATAATTAATAGGGATAATACTACGTTACTAATCAACAACACTGAATTAACACTTACCTTGTATCGTGTACTCCACTGAGCATTTTACATAGATTATTTCAATGGTAATTTCATCAGCCTTGTTGGGTGATAGGCAGTGACATGCTAGTTAACTGGCTCTCTGAGGAGAAAAAAAGAACACCCTAATTTGTAGCATCTGCTTATTGCTATGGTGTAAACATTCCTAGCATAGATAATGTAAAGCTACCAATAGCTCACAAAATTTCTGAGTATATTAAAGTTGGCCCACATAATTCCTGACTATTTAACAATTGGGTTTCCTAGCTAGTAGAAGCTGATTCCAGCACACCACTTGTGGTAGATACCTTTACTTTCCCCTTTGTTAGGGTGACCAGGTCTTCCCAGTTTGCCTGGGATTTTCTTGGTGTTAGTATGCGTTTAGGAAAACCCCTCAATTCCGGAGGAACTGAGATTATTGGTCACCCTACCCTTTTGCCCTCATGAATATAATTAGTACCCTTATAAAAGAGGCTTCAGGGGGCTGCCTTGCCCTTTCCACCATGTGAAGATGAAGTTAGAATCTGCATCTATGAATCAGAAAGGGGGCCCTCACCAGACACCAAACCTATTGATGCCTGGATCTTGGACTTCCCAGCCTCCAGAACTGTGAGAAATAAAGCTACCCAGTTTGCCCTGTTTCCTATTATTTTGTTATAGTAGCTCAAATAGGGTAGGCCACCTTTGTACATATGAAGAAATTGGGAATTTAGAGAAACATGTCCAATATCACATAGGTAGTCAGCAGCAGAACTGTCTGCAGAACTTACAAGTTTGATTACACAGCCTGTGAGCATCACTGCAACAGACAACAAGCTTTCATTCTTCAGTTGAGAAGGTCAGCCATGAGTGCAAAAACTATAAGAGAGGACACACACATGCACACACACACACATGCATATTTCGTAAAAACAGAAAAACTAAATTGATTTATGGCTTTATTAAAGTATATTATATGTACCTAAGAGAATGAATTACAGCCTTGCCCAGCTGATTGCTTTATCGAATTCAAGGATTTAGCTCAGTGTCATTTTATTGAGATCCCCTGAAAGTAATTGTCCACAGTCTCCTAGCATCTGCACTAGTATCATTTACATAAATCCTCCACATTATGCAGTGGGTACAGATAAAGCCAGGCTCTGCTTCTCAGCACACAAGCACAGTAGTGAGAGCAACGCTCCATCTTTCAACATCCTAGGAAATTTTATAAGTGAGGAAATTTGGCTTTTCTTAATATGCACTGTTGAATACAAGCTTCATTAACTATAACATAATCTCTCATTTTAGAAAATCATTTCAATGATTATTCCTAATGAGTATCAAGATATTTATATGAAAAGTAGAGCTTCTTTCCTTCCAAATTGAAACTCATGAACTCTAGTATATCCTTTAATTAGAATATCTTTCAAGAATAAGTCTCATGAATAATCATGTTAATGTTCCATTATTTTCTAAGTAAGATGAAGTTCTGTTTGGAAACTTGACATTTTGTTTTTCCATATCCGATAGAGGTTTTAGTGAATGTTATTTGTAAAAAGCCAAATGATTTATTTAAATTATAGTGAACATCACTTTTTACCCCATAGACCCCTTTTAATTGGTAAAATAAATTATCTGCTACATAGAAATGAGTTATTCCAATTTTGTAAAATGCCATAAAATTCTGAAAGCATTAAAAGAGTGCAAAATAACATTAATTTACCCAAGCAATGTTCCAGAAGAGTTGGTTTAATACGAATATATAACATATAAAAATAGTGATTTTCAACACTCATGAACTATCTTAAATATCTTAAGAATTTTCCAGAAACTCTTCCCAAATGCTTAAAAAAATATAATATATACCTCACCCCATTAACTTCAAAAAATAAGTATATGCCAATTTGGGCTTTTGTGTGCTAGAGAGAGACAAAAAATGAAGAAAGAGAATATGTTTAAGTTGGGAGTCACAAAATAGTAACCAGAAATAGATTTAAATTTTATTTCTCAGGGGGCCTTATGTCCCTGAGGTTTATTTTACTCTAAAATTGCAAAAATCTAATAGTGCAAAAGAGATTTAGAAAAAAAAAATCTTGCAGAATATTAGATCTGATCCTTGGGGATGAATGTCATCTAATTCAAGTAAGTAGCAAAAGAACATATGTGAGGACAGGAGGGTAAGGAAACCTGGGAAGAAAGAGTATCTTTCCAATATAAATCAGAAATTTTATGTTTTGCATAAAAAAAGGCATCTGCTATTTTTGTTTGTTTTGCTTAATGGTCCTGAATTAAAACTGATATCACTGACCTCACACATCTGATTTCAGAAAACTTGTTAAGAACAAGATACTATCACATTAAAATATGTTAACAGTTCTATTTCTGGGATAGTTCAGGATTAGTTTTACCCATATGCTAAAACATATTGGATGGTCCAGAATCACAGGTTATCACCTAAATTCAGATTTGGGCTTTAGGATCCTTGTACCTCCAAATTTTATGCAAATGTTTTTCTGGGAGAATGGTTGAAATCTCTTGTCATTTTCTCATGGCAGTGAGAAACTCAACAAAATTGAAAACTCTCTGGTAAGACCCTCTGGCATATGATCTCATCAAATAATTTCATATTTATATATTCTTATTACTTACTTGATTGCTTAGAAGATATACAATGAAGTTTTAAAATAAATCCTTATCACTTTTTTACTGTATTTTAAGCTTATGATATAAAGCTCAAAATTGAACCAGATAGAATGATTCTAAATGTAAGAAATTCCCAAATAATTATTTTAATGTATTTGTCATACTTCTGAACAATATTCTCAAACCATACCAGCAAAATAGACACACGTTACTAAGTTTGATTGTTATTAATGGTAGAGGTGGCCTTTGATCAGAGGCAATCATTTATATAACATGATTTAAGGAAGTTGTGAAGATGTTTCTGAACCCACAAATTCCCACTACTTTCTGGGCTGGAACTTCTATTACCATCCTTCTCTAAACCATCCTTCTATGTTTCATCTGAACTACAAATATCTCTAGGGAAAAAATATTGCTTTAAATCTCATAAGCCATAAGTGCCTATCAGGACTTCTCATATTTTGAAATGGACAAGAGAGGAGACACATCAACACATGGAGGGGAAAGGACATTCCACTGAAGAAAGACATAATAACGAAAATGACAGCCAACAAGGCTAATGGTGGGCTTCAGTCATAGACAGTAAGAGAGAAGGCACAGAGAAGCAGTATCAATGATTATCATAGGTGCCATGATTTCAAATATAGTAGAAATTTAAAGACTCATAAGAGAATTCTATGAAAAAATGTATGCCAATAAATTTGCAAACTGAGGTAACTGTAAAATTTTACACAAAATCATTAACTATATTATAGAATAGATAAACATGAAATGGTTAGACAAATAATACCATTAGAAGGATTGAATCGATAGTAAATGATTACTTTCCATGTAGTACTACTTTTTCTACACACACAACGCACAAAACACCAGTTTCAAACTGTGTTGGCGTCTCAGTGAACTTTTAAGGAATGCATTAATTCTGTCTTATTTGAACTATCTGAGAGAAGAGAAAAAGAGAGAGACCCATGTTTTTCAGAGTATGTATATAGTATATCTTTGATGCTTAAATCTGTTATAGACAGTTCAAAAATAAAATTACATCCCAATCTTATTGTGAATGTAGATGGAAAAATATAAATAAAATATTAGAAAACCAAGTTCAAAAATGTGTTGTGGTAAAATATCCAAGTATATATAATGCATACATTCAACTACTCAAAACATACAACAATGGTATTACATGTCAATATATTAATGTAATTCACCACATTAACAGATCAGGAAATAGAAATCATATAATCATCTCAACTGTCATAGCAAAAGAAATTGCTCTATTCAATATTCAATTGATATGCTTTCAATATTTAATTGAATATGCTTTCTTTTCCTAGTAAATTTTATCTACATCAAACAGTACTTAATGGTGGAGTTCAAAAGCAGTTCTAATTAAGTCAGGAATAAGATAAGGATGCTTAGTATCACTTCTACTCAACATTTTACTAGCAGTTCTTTCCTACCTAATAATAAAGGAAAAGAAATGAACATGATAAAGAGACAATTCTCTATAAAGAAAATCCAAAAGAAACTAAGACAAATAATTAAAATGTATAAGAGTTTTCATTAGGATTGCTGGAATTAATAAAAGCATAAAAAAGTCATTTAAAATATTTTTAAAAGATACAGTTAAATAATGTCCAAAATTTTAAGCAGCCTAGTAATAAATAAATGAACAAAAACAGAAGAATGTACAAAATACAATTAAAAGCTCCTAAAGAACCCTTGATTAAATAGGGACATATTTCTTATTTATGAATAGAGATATTTAATATCATATCTATCCTCCCCTCCATATGAATCCATATATTTACATATTTTATAAAAATCTCAAACACATTTTTGATGGAACTAAAAAAACTGTTACTGGAATTCATATTGAAGAATCTAGTTCCAATAGCAGCCATGACAGTTTAAAAGAATAAACAAGGTTTGGAGACTTACTCTACCAGAGAGTAAAAACTGTTAAAAGAGCTGCAGATTGAAAGCAGTGTATATTAATGGAGGAAGACATGAAGGACTTGATGCAACAGAATTCAGAGCCCATAGAAAGACCAAGCATGTCTCGGAATTTAGGATGTGACAAACACAGCATCACACATCCATGAAGGATGGTGTTAGGCCAATGCATTCAACTGGTTTCTTTTTTTTCTTTTTACTTTCCTTTCTTTTTTTTTTTTTTTTTTTTTTTGAGACTGAGTCTCACTCTGTTGTCCAGGCTGGAGTGCAGTGGTGAGATCTTGGCTCACTGCAACCTCTGCCTCCTGGGTTCAAGTGATTCTGCTGCCTCAGACTCCGCAGTAGCTAGGACTACAGGCATGCACCACCATGCCCGGCTAAATTTTGTATTTTTAGTAGAGATGGGGTTTTACCATGTCGGCCAGGCTGGTCTCGAACTTCTGACCTCGTGATCAGCCTGCCTCAGCCTCCCAACTCATTTTCTTTCCTGAAAAAATTAAATAAAATTTCTACTTCATATTGTATCTCCAAATTAATTTTAAGGGATTAAAAATCAAAACAGGAAATAAACAACTTTATAATTATTAGATAAATGTTTAATAAAATTTCTTTTTAAACTCTGATAGGAATGTATTTCCTAGCTGAATACATAACTCAAAAAAATACAGATAATTAACACTAGCTGCATTAAAATGTAAACATGCTTCCCATAAAAGGAATAATGAACAAAGTCAAATAAGCAAAAATTGGAGATAATATTCATAATGAGTAAAATAAAGGATTAGTACCCAAATTTGAAAATTGTCCTATGTGCTTATAAGAAATATTCAAGCCCTCTTGTAGAAAAGTGGACACAAGATCTGGATAAGCAATTTACAGAAACGTCAGTCCAAAGGCAAATCATTCATGAAAGTGTACACAATCTAACAAGGCATCAGGAAAACAAAATTTATTCCTTTTTTAAAAAAAAAAAAAATATTGCATAACTATTCATTTGGCAAGATTTGTTTCAAGTATCAAAACACCATAAACTGATGAACTGTGGAGGAATAGTCACTGATGCTGCAAAAGAAAATTGTCCTCCAAAATGAGAGAAACTTTGGCAAACAACTTGGCAATACCTAGTAAGTTAAGAACCTGTTTGCTCTAGGATCCACGGCTGCAATTTCGAATATATATTACAGGAAAATCTTTGCACATATGCATCAGGAGACTTGTCAACAATGTCTCTTGAAGCCTTGCTTACAATGGCTATAAGAATAAAAACAACTTAAATATCAAACAGTAAGAAAATCTACACATACATTATGGAAAATAAAAGAACACACCACAGTGATTAAGAACAAGATGGAGCTACTGGTTTCCATATGTAAATCTCAGAAGCATGTTTAGTGCAAAGAAGCAAGACGAAGAGAGATTTATAATGTTGTTTGTTTGTTTTGTTTGAGACAGAGTCTCTCTCTGTTGCCCAGGCTGGAGTGCAGTGGCGAGATCTCAGCTCAGTCCACCCTCCACCTCCTGGGTTCAAGCAATTCTCTGCCTCAACCTCCCAAGTAGCTGGTTCGATGAGCACCCGCCACCACACCGGCTAATTTTTATTTCATTTTATTTATTTATTTTTTTGTATATTTTAGTAGAGACAGGGTTTCACCATGTTGGCCAGGTTGGTCTTGAACTCCTGACCTCAGGTGATCCACCTGCCTCAGCCTTCCAAGGGGCTGGGATTACAGGCATGAGACACTGCACCCTGCCCAGTTTTATCATTTTAAACACTGGTTACTGGGTATATGAGAATTTCAATACTATTCTCATAATTTTTTGTATTTATGTTTACCATTTTTTAAAAGTGTTAATATATTATGTCCTCCTTCCATCCTTTATGTTGGTAAGTATTAAAATAATGCATATGGATGAAGAGCCATGGTTTGCTCAGTTGTGTATTTCTTATAAAGTTTCCTTGGTAATTCACAACTAAGCTGTCAGTTTTTGAAACATGCTGTGAAATCGATAAATGGCAGGTATCCAGAGACTACAAGAAATAGTCAAGAAATTACTGTTCCAAGAAAATGCCCCTGGTGAAAAGAAATCCGTTTGAATCTCCAGTCTGCACTACCTTCAAATGATCTAAATATTGTCTTTTATAATGAAAGCTATATACTGCCAATATCAGGAAGGCATGACATAGTCTAGGCAATATGTGATTGGAAATAGTAACAAGTTAAATAATAAAGCAACTTTTGCTGATTTATAGCTCATTATATTATTAAATTATAAGGCATTAGAAGTTATAGAGCAAATGGCAAACATTTGCTTTGGAGAAAATGCATATCATTTTCTCATTTCTTTAATCTGATTCTGTAGGTAGACAGTTCCAACTGCTGAGCTTGGCACTGGTAATTTGATTCTTTTTAAGCCAAGTGAAACAGACAGAGGGTAGCTAAATTGACTTTTAAAAATAATAATTTACTCTGTTACGTTCACAAAATTTCACACTTTCAAAGAGTGATAGTAGTTGTTCATTGGAAAAGATTCATATGGACCTAGGGCAGAGAGAAATAGGACACTTTTCACTTGAAGCAAGACACTGGAAATGCATTAACATGAAAACCAGCAGCAGGAGATGCTCCTGGAAAAAAAAATATGTTAATGCAGCTGGGGGGTACAACGAATTTTTATGTTGACAGTCCTCACTGCTTAGTGATTCCAAGTACTGAAGATTAGAAATAGCTGAAAGCTTTGAGAGTCCCAGTCCTGGCAGAATTGATGGAAAGGGAGCTTTTTGAATAAAAAAGGAAAGGAACATTAAACAATCGGGGGAAAGATACAAAAGACACCTATAATTAATTTACAGGTTATTAATTTGTCACTTTGAGCTGTAAAAGCATTTGTATACTTCCATATCCTATGAGTCTATTGTGAAAAAAGATGTGTTCTGCTTAAATTACACAGCTCAATTTGCTGAGAAATCATTAGCAGTGGACCTTCACAAAAATGAATCCAGTCTTTAAGGGTGTCTCTAATGTGTTGCTCCCTCTTTCAGTCATCGGTAATTTTACAACATTTCCATGGATAGTGCCGGAATCAAGGCCAATGGAATATTTGCCAGAAGTACTAGGGAAAAGCACAGTAATTAAGGCAACATAGTAATTCACCTCAATTAAGAGGAACCTCCAGGACAAAGTTGGTTTTCTGATTTGCAGCAGTCAGTTGCTTCTACCCTTTGGGAAAGTGTTTATCAAATCTGCATCACCAGTGTCACCAGCAGCACCCTTCATATAGCTTAGGATTTGTTTTCCAGCCTTCCCGTCATTAATCAGTTACATAAACCTTGTGCATTTCATTCCAGACTACCAAAATCTCCATCTGGAAAGAAAGTTTATTTTCGGTTAATTCATTTGTATTTGTATTTTTACAGTTTTTCTGCTGTAGTCTCTAGGCTACATATATTTTCAACTCTCCAAAATACTTTCTGGAGAATTTCAGTAAAAAGAGAAACAAAGAAACATGTTAACATGACCATGCCATTACTGACAAAAAGTCTACAATGAAAGGGAATAATCACTTGTAAAATACTATTAAACCCAAATTTTCCAGTAAAAAGCAAGAGGTCTCTATACTATCACATGAGGTAAGACAAGCAAGGAGCTGCTGCATGGCTGCTACATTCATCAAGTCTTTGGCATTCCAAATTCTAGAACCCACCATTTCCTACTCACCTCTAGGTGTTTCCACACTGCAGGAAAATCCTTGGACTGGTTGATGGTGATGGTTAGGTGCAGTAACTATACAGTGGGACTTAACAGCTGATAGCTTGCATTAGCAAGTGGATTACCACTTAGTTGATCCAACTACATCATTAAGTCAACCCAAATAACTGGACCATACACAGGGACAAGTTAATTTGCCATTTTAATGATAAAACCAGGTTAGTCAGGCAGTGATTTGGGATTTATTTACACTATGCAGGCTTGTTTGCCCCTCAACCATCATCAAAGGGGCTTAGCAGTTTCTACTGAACACTTCTTTCCCTTCCCTCACCTCAACCCCAATCAACAGCTTTTATTTTAAACCATTTATCTGTAGAGAGAGAGGGTGGATCTCTCTCTGACACTAATGAACAATTCATTCTGGCAAGAAAGACCAACACAAACAACCCTTAGGTAAAGTTCCTGCTTCCTAATGAACAGCGCCTTTGGGCTCCACACTGCGGAGCCAAATAAATGACTCCATAAGCCCAAAAGCTCATTATTGGCCTGAAATAGGCCCAGCCTCAGGCATATGTGGCCATATTCAGATCATTAAGTATCTTCTGTTGCTCATTGCTCTCTCCTTTTTCTATTTAAGTGGCCAGCAAGGTACAGGTTTCCATCCTCCCCCACATCTGTAAGCCTATTTCTTATTCCATATTTTGCCATGTCTCCACTCTCTGCCTTGTGCTCCTTTTTTTTTTTTTTTAACCTATATAAAATTAAGTCTTTCTCTCTCATCAATGACCCTATTTTTGAGGTTCACTAGTTGACATGTACACAGCTGGGGACTCACCCTTTTTATTGTCTTGCAAAGCCCACCACCGAGAGTCACAACCATGTCAGGAATTTGCAGCTTTCATGTCCAAGCACCTGCAAGTCCCACATGAGTTTAATAAGAAGATGTACAGCTGAACCGAAATTGTTTCAGAGAACCTAGAGGGGTTCATTTAAAGCACTTCCTATCTCTAGCTCACACATATGTTACTGAACAAGTTCCCAGGAGAGTAGCACAGAATCCAAACCTTGGATGCATCTTGTAGGTTAACAAATATTAACTTAACTTGTAAAATATTTTATTTTTCTGCTATAATGAGCGTGGATGCCTTCAGAACCCATCTTTGTTTTTGTTTTAGCTTTTCTTCACTTGATGCTAAGGAAATAATCTTTTATTTTAGGCAAGATAATTAATTCATGTTATTTTGCCTATTAATTTTATTTTTTACATCCACAGACATCACGATAAACAAGTCTATGTTTGCACTTTCCAAAAATTCTTCTTTATAAAATTGCAATTACTGAAAGATAGTTCAGGCTTAAGTTTTCTCACCAACACATTGCTTCCCAAAAATTAGGTCTAGATATCATGACATTGAAGTAAACATCTGTTCAACAGCCACGTTTAAGTTTTGTTTAAAATACTTTGGGGAAAGAAAAGTGTGTTTTTAAGAAAATTATTTTGAAAAAATACTTGGCAATGGAAAGCCAGATGGAAGAGACAATTTAGAGAAGAAAACAAAGGTTAAAGGCAAGCATTGTGCCACCTAGCCAACTTAGAAAAATATAAAGTGGAGAGGAGAGAAGTTGAGGACCAGAAAGAAAACAGTTGGAGTTCTTGTCTTCAGGAAAAAAAAGAAATCATTGCGGAAGAGTGAGGAAATGGAGGGAGGGCATTTTTTCTCACTCATTCTGTTTCAGTTTAACATTTATCAGCACTTGTGATAACCTGGCTCGGGACTCTCCCCATTCAATCATTAAGTGAGACTTTATCAAACACTTTGAGTATTAGACATATGGTGAGTATGAAGAGGAATAACATATGGTCCCTCTAGCCTAAAAGAATCTTTCTTTGATCTCTCTAAAAAGGAGAATATATTTTATTAGAATGACACAACTGAAAAGACCAATTCTAAAGATACAGGTGACATGCCAAAATGCAGGGAACACATCCATTAAAGCAAAAGCTTTGACTGAGTTAGGCTTCATAATGGCCATCAGGGAGGAACTGAGGGTAAACAGGTAAAGGAAATGGGAGATTCTACTGGTAAGGGCACAAATCATACTATATTTATTTTGTCTTTAATACATTTTTCAAAAGTTGTCTTTAAAAACACTGTTGTATGGTTATTTAGTGTATTTTCCTAAATAGGTCTGCTTCTACTTAAACTTTTTAAAAGGGTAAAATGTTCACGATTAAGGAAAGAGAGCCAGAAAGCAAGATTGAACTCTTACATACTGCTTCCATTTGAGGAACCATAGCAAAGATGGCAGGGATGGGGGTGTTGAAATTGCAAAAGTAAATAATGACTTGATAACAAATGTCAAATGGTGCCTAATGATGTGTTACTAAATAAAACCAATATTTAAAGATAATTTCCTCACTGAAAAAGTACTGGACATGTGCTCTTATTTTTACATTGAGTAAAAGCACTGTTTGCAGAGCTGCCTGGGTTTTTGCCCCAGCTTTACCACTAACTAACTTTACAAACTTGGGAAAGTTACTCAACTTCTTTGTGTCTCAATTCCCACATCTGTGATATTAGAAGGACTTGTTCTGAGATCTTAGAAAGACTATGCTTATGACATGTTTATAACAGTACATGACACACAACAAATGTTACAAAACATTTATTAGTAGTGATGATGATGATGAAGATGATGGTATCATTCATTGATTCAAGAACTATCTATTGGTTGCCTATGTATAAATCACAGCCCAGATTTTCCAGGATAAATCTTACTACATATAATGTTATGTACTTTCATATGAGTAAATTTACAAAAGCTTTTGTTTGTTTGTTTTTGCCAGATCATGAGACACCATTTCATAGATTTAGGACTATGAACTTCGGGGTCAAAATGGTCAATTTATAAATTTTGGAGTTAGCTTTGGCCAATATACTTGCTTTGCAACCTTGGACAAGATATTTAATATCTCTAACCTCTTAACAGTTTCCTCATCTGGAAAATGGAACTAAAAATGATACATAGTTCAGAGCATTAGTTGTTGATTAAATAAAATGACTCTTCAATATTCCTGTAAAAAAAAAAAACGCACTTAAAATGTTTTGCAGTTAATAAAGTTTATGGACATATAAGTATAATGATCTTTCCATGACAAGTCTTGAAAATACAATGCCTCAGTTTAAAGGATTCAATATCTAATTCTAATGTGGGGAAATGGAATTGGACTAGACCAACAGAATTGATCAGAATTGGGCTAGACCAATAGATTTGATCAGAATAGAATTGATCTGGGTTAGAGTTCTGATATTAATTGGCTCTAGACTTTTGAAATGTCACTATTTTTATTGTCTTCAGCAGTTCACTTGTATAATAATGAGAGCAAACTGAGTGACTTAGAAGGACTTCCCCAATTTAACATTTTGTAATGACATGGCTTAATGGAAGAATTAAGATATGATGCACAATCCAATGAGGATATTACACAGTCAACTTTCCTTGTCTTATGTATTTATTTTCAGCATTCAAAACCTTATTCTAAAGTTGTATCCAGATTTTGAATGACTTATTTCTCCAGTTTGGGACTCCATTTTGCAAAGACAGCAAAAGGAATGGCAATGACATTCAAAAAGGAGAATTATAAACATATTATCATAAAGATAATTGAAGCCCAATAATATACAACAAAACCACAAATGATGTATAATGGCATTCTGATTAAACGTAAAATTTCTTCTCACTAGAGAACTGGTAAAATCCCTTAATTCAAAATGTGTAATAAAATACACCTGTTTAGGTTTGAAAAACTAACAAAATCCTTATCTGGGAGTTTCAGTTTCAGCATGATGGCGCCTAAGCACAAAACAGCCCATATAGCCCATTGATTAGAACTAGAAACTCATGGATAAGAAACAAAAAACAACTATACAGGTTGCTTCTTAAGGGGACTCACATCTTGTAGAAATAAACCATACGTAGGTGAGTTTCACTGTTTTTCTTTTTCGCCTGAGGGAAAGCCCCAGTTACAGCAAAGCAGCAGTTAAGCTCCAAGAGAGATCATTTTCTTGCCAGAGGAACCAGGAAAATAGGTGGCTGTGGGCTAGAGAGTCTGAGAGCAAATCTTGGTGGGGAGAAATCCAGAGGAGTTCCCTTATTTCTGTGTCTGAACCTATAGAAATCTCAGGTTCTATATACACATACAGAAGGCCCAAACCACAGCAAATATTTTAAAACTGAGCTGAAATTTGAACACAGCCCTAAGATGATGAGCAGAGTTTGCAGTCTGACCCTCATTAAGCTGATTTTCTACTAAAACATACTCCTCAGCATCCTCTAGAGGAATCAGAGTCTAAGCAACAGGATGTACACAAGGTCTGGGATATGCTCCCAAATTCCCAACATGAGAAAACCAGGAAAATGTGATCAGTTTTCAAGGGACCAGGCAACTAGCAGATACCAACTCTGAAATGACCAAGGTGTTAGAATTATTCGATAAAGGCTTTAAAGCAGCTATTATAACATGCTTTTGAAGTTAAAGAGAATACACTTGACATGAATGGAAAGAGGAATTCTCATCAGAGAAACATAAACTATATATAAAAAAGAACCAAATGATAAATTTCAACCCCAAAATGGAACCTGTAACATGAAAAAAGTCATTGAATGGGATCATCAACAAAATCGAGATACAAAGGAAAAACTCAGTCAATTTGAAGATGGAGCAATGGAAATTGTCCAATATGAAGGAAAGAGAGAGAAGTGAAATGGGTGATGGGGGAGAAAACAACTTCAGGAATCTGCAAGATGATATTTAAAAATTCAAATATACACATCACTGGAGTGTTTGAAGTAAAATAAAAAGTCTGGAACAGAAGAAAGTATGAAGAAATCATGGCTCTAAACTCCCCAATTTTGGGGAAAGACATCAATTTAGAGATTCAAAGAGTTCAGTTAATCTCAAGCAGGATAAACTCATTGAAAATCATGCTTGTAAACATCTTCATCAAATTGTTGTAAACCAAAGATAAATATGTACCTTGAAAGTGGCTAGAGAGAATGACATATTATGGATGGTGTAGCAATGACCTAATTGGTCATGGACTTCTTATCAGCTAATGTGGAGGTGAGGAAACAGTAAAATGACATCTTTAAATCACTGAAAGAAAAAAAAGTGAAATCAGAGTACAATACGTAGTGAAAATATTCTTCAGAAATGAAGGTGAAATGAAGACATTTCAGATGTAGAGAAACTAAAAGAATTTCCCACAATCAGCTTTGCTCTACAAATATTCAAGGGAGGATCTATAGGCTGAAGGAAAAGTATATCCAAGGGTAAGTTGTTTCTTCAGAAATAAAGGAATAGCAACATAAATGATAAAAATATGGGTAAATGTAATAGAGTATATTATCCTCTTAAGTTCCTTAAAATATGTATAATTATAGAATCAAAAATAAAATTATTGAATGGGGTAATATATGTATGTATAGATAAGTAATGTACAAACTATGTACATATGTATAAGTACATAAATGACAAATGCAATATAAATGTCTATATTTGAATGAGGTAGTACAATATAGATAGACTTAACAGGTTAGATATGTATATTTTAATCACTAGAACAACCACTAAGAAAAAATAAAACCCAAAAGAATATAGCCAAGTAGTGAAAACTTAAATTAGAATGTTTAAAAATATTCAGGCATTCCAAAGAAAGGAAGAAAAAAGGAAACAAACAGAATACACAAGAGAAAAACAGAAAACAAACAATAAAATGGTAGAACTAAATCAAACAATATTAATAATTACATTAAATGTCAAATGTCCAAAAACTACAATTAAGAAGCATAAATTAACAGAGTGGATACTCAAGCAAGACTCTATTTTATGTTTCCTATTAGAGACAATATAAAAACACAGATAAGTTGAAAGTGAATGAAAGGGAAAAAAATATACCACACGAACAGTAAGCAATAAAAGGCCAGACTGACTGTTTTGATACCTGATAAGTATACTTCAATACAGAAAGTAGTACTACTTATACAAAGGATTTTTTTCATAATGATAAAAGAGAAATAACAATTATAAATGTGTAAGTGCCTAATAGCAGAGCCTCAAGATACATGAAGCAACAATCGACTGAATTAAACAGAAATAGACAAGTCCACAATTAGAGCAGAAATTTTTATAACTACCTCTCAGCAATTGATAACACACTAAACAAAAAAATTAGCAAAGACACAGATCAGAATAACATTATTAACTGTCTTGATCGAACTGATTTATAAATGACAAAAAGAGCATATACTATATGATCCCACTTATAAAAATTTCTAGAAAATATAAATTAACTATTAAAAGAAAATCAGCCAGGTGCAGTGGCTCACTCCTGTAATCCCAGCACTTTGGGAGGCCAAGGCAGGCAGATCACCTGAGGTCAGTTCAAGACCAGCCTGACCAACATGGTGAAACCCCATCTCTACTAAAAATACAAAAATTAACCAGGCATGGTGCTGGATGCCTGTAGTCCCAGCTACTCAGGAGGCTGAGGCAGGAGAATGGTGTGAACCCAGGAGGTGGAGCTTGCAGTGAGCTGAGATTGCACCACTGCACTCCATCCTGGGCAACAGAGTGAGACTCCATCTCGAAAAAAAGATCAGTGATTGCCTGGGGATGGGATAGAGAGAGTAATAGGTTGCAAATGAGCATGAAAGATCCTTGGAAAGTGATTAAATGTTTTTATCTTGATTGTGGTGATGCATTCATGGATATTTGTGCAGGTAAAATCTCATCATATTGTTCAACATAAACATGTAAAGTTTATTGTGCTTCAATTATATCTCAATAAAGTCATTTAAAAAAACCTTATCTGGCCAGGTGTGGTGGCTCATGCCTGTAATCCCAGCATTTTGTGAGGCTGAAGTGGGTGGATAAATTGAGGTTGGGAGTTGGCGACCAGCCTGACCAAATGGAAAATCCCCATCTCTACTAAAAAAAAAAAAAATACAAAAAATTAGCCGGGCCTTGTGGTGCATGCATGTAATCCCAGCAACTCAGGAGGCTGAGGCAGGAGAATTGCTTGAACCCAGGAGGAGGAAGTTGTGGTAAGCCGAGATCATGCCATTGCACTCCAGTCTGGGCAACAAGAGTGAAATTCTGTCTCAGAAAAAAAAAAAAAAAAAAAGAACCCAAACCACCTTATCCTAAGTAGATGTTCATGGTCTTTATCAGACCACCAAAGAAATCCATGGCACAAAAAAGAGGCTGATTAATCTTGGATTGGGTGGTAAAATTTTATTACTAGCAATGTTCCAGCTTTACACAATGAAATTTAGAGCTTACATCAGAAGCTGGGCCATATTTTAATTAATCCATTCATTTATTCGACATTTACTGAGCAACTGCTACATGCCAGACAATGCGAAAAATGCCCACTAAATAATTTATATTTAACGTCTGTTTCATTGTTTATATTATTTAATTTCTACATTATGTTTTGGAGTGGCAAGACATCCCCTTGTTAAGTGACATCACACGGCAACTTCATATGTTCTTTGCTTTTAACGATTGTCCTTAGGGAGCATTTTTGTCATTTACATACCCAAGAACTCATCATCATCATCAAAATATCTGTCAGAGAAATTGAGTATTCTGGGATTGCCGCAGTGAAGACGTGACCATCCTGGAACTTGTTCTGGGGCCAGCCCAGAAGAAGCTAGAATGGCCTGTAACGCTTGGCTCCTCTGGTTTTACACTGGGGGCAGGACTAACTCAATGCAGTAGGCATGGATATGTGTACCTGGAGGCCCAAACTGCTCCCTTAAGATGGCAAGTTGCTTTGGATCCCAAGTCATTTGCCAGAGGCTGCCATTCTAGCATTTCTCAGAATACTTTTGTTTGGTCGGAAACATGCAAAAATATCTGCTTTTCAGAGGATATGATATTTAGAACTATGAAGATTTGGTGAACCTCCAAACAAATTCGTTTATTTTTGATATTCTCTCTTTCTTTCAGAGTTCCTCTACCCAGGAGACTTCCTATAGACACAGTAAAGTTACCGATTTCTGGTTTTAGTTCAGTGTTTTTTATCTCCAGAAAAATGCTCAATCATAATAGCCACAGTGGCACATCCTATGCAGCTGACAGCCTCTGTTCTAAATACTTTGTACATATCTATGTATTTAATCCCACAACAATGATCTGGTGCTATAATTTTCTTCATCAATAGAGATGAGGAAATTGAAGCTCAGAGAGGTTAGGTAGATGATCAAAGCCACACAGCTGGTAGTTACTGGAACTGAACTTTGGACTCAGTAATCCAGCTCCAGAGTCCATGCTTGTAATCACTAGGCTGCACTGCCTTAACCCCACAGGCTAGTACCCTGTTGTTTCTGTTTTCAGTAGAGTAAGAAGCAAACAGAAAGAGAAAATGTTGAGGAAAGGTTTTTGTAGAACCTGTCATATCACACTTGGGAGTCACCTATCTTTATCCACACGTAAAGCCAGCAAGAGTAAAATGACCCATGAATTCATGAGCTCGTCTCTATATTTGAAATATTACAGAATAGCAATGGAATTCCCTTAGCCCATTGACTGACAAGAGGCATGCCGATCCACTTCTTAAAACACAGTTACAAATGCCAGAGGATGCACACACCATGCCCATCACTCCTACTCTACATTCACTAAATAGCCCAGTGATGCCAACTCTGTGAAATAATGGCTTCCAAGTAATCAGTTGTAAACAGAAACATGAAAATATTACAACAGATGCTGAAGTCTACACATTAGGAGTCAGTCTGTGTGTCTGAATAATATTTACTTCAAGTTAATTTAGGCAACTGGTATATTTTTGACCTTAGTTATAATAAATTTTACTATGGAAAACATATATTTCAAACTTCCTAGAATTCACTATTTACTAAGCGTGACTGGTGGGGCATGAAGTGGAAACATAGAGATTGAAGTAGGAATTAAAACAGTGCTAAGCCTATCTCCATGTATTTCTACATACACACACACACACACACACACACACACACACACACACACACACACACACAGGCTAAAACAAAACCATTCAGAATTTTTACATAGGTTATCAAGTGAAGCAACTGAGAGTAGAAATTTTCAGTTCAAAAACAAAAGCCACAGTACCAAATCTGAGGGTCATTATTCTAGTTCCCACGTAAGTTTACTTGCCTACAGTTCCCATTTAAATCTTTAAAATTTTATAGAGAAATGTGTATCATTTATATATCCCATTATGAACAAAATTCTCTCCAGAATAATAATACACACATACTTATTTATCAAACTGCACCCTTTTGTTTAATATAAACTCTTGATAGGGTAAACCAAACAACTAAAAAAAGGACAGATCTCAACTTAAGAACGTAGTAGTTGGTGTGAGCAGAAGAATGGGGGCAATTATTAAGGAAAAGGGGAAAAATGTCAACTCTGATAAGGGATTGAATTGGAAAGGCGGGCAGTTACAGATAGGACCAGAAGTTTTGAACTTGGTAGGCAGGCGGGAAGGAATGAGTTAAATTTCATACAGCAGGAAGCGCTGTTTATGGCAGTGAGTACCCAGAGGAAGGGACAGGCCCAGGGAGCCCAGGTGAGTGCAGTTAGAGCCTTTGTAGCAAGGAAGTGGAAATGAGTGGGGGTAGGAGTGGATAGGCAAGGGTTATAAGTGATCCCTACCCCTCCTAAATATGCAGGTAGAATAAGATAGTGAAAGAAGACAAAGACTGATTCAGTTAAACATATGGTTGTACAGAAACACACACACACATATGCTTGTTGTACATCTGTATGCACATTAAGAAGTAAATGATAGCATCATAAAGGTTTTCATTTATACAATACTCGCTTCATGCCAGTGGGATACTCCACTAAGGAGAATTTTATAAATGTCAGATGTGTTAAAGGGTGATTCTTCCATAAGCCACGCACCCATTTTCCAACCAGGCAAAGCACAATGTTGACACCCACATGGGGTGTGCTCTGATCCTCTCCCCAGGCACCCTCTCTGCTTTCACAGCTAAGGGGAGGGAGAGGAGTTATTTTCTCTGGTTTCTGGGAGAAGGAGGGCTAACACAGCAGCAGCAGTTTCCCGTTTCATTTTCTGCACCATTCTGAATGTTCTACTTCATATTTTCCACTTATATCCCCTCTACAATTTGTAAATGGGGATTGTATTAATATTCCTATATTAGTACACTTTTTACATATAGAGTTGTAAGGAAATAGATTTTAGAAACCTCAGCTTAAAATAGCTATCTTTTGAAGACCCAAAATTGCCAACGACACAGATTCAAGTTGGATCATGTTTTAGGGGAACTCCATTTCCTGTAAAAGTTTGGAATTCTATCATAACATGGGATGTAAAAGAGTTCAGTTTGTTTAAAAACTGTACACAAGTTTTCTCCATATCTTGTTTTCATTTGTGTATCAGTTGTAAATAAATATTGATGTTTGCCAAAATGTCAGCTATTTTAGGGAAAAAAAAATTGTTTTCGTTTGGCTCTCCTCCCTTCTCTATCCTTGAAGTAAGCCCAACTCTCCCAATTATAGAGCCTTCCATTGGCATCATGATCCCCCTGTTGGCAAGTCCTTCCCCACATGAAGGTTTTCCCTACACAGGATATGTAAAGGAGTATACAATTACTCTAACATTCAAATGACATGCAATTTCTATTAAGCATTATTAGTTTTATAATATAGATGTAGTTCAGGTAAGAATCAGATTAAACCAAAGCTTGCCAACACTTGAAAGAGGTTCACCTGAGAAGGGGGCTTTGCTATTTAATTAAGGCGCCGATCTGGTATATAGAAAACAGTATGGCTGAGAGTTCAAAGGACCTATTTGTGCAATTACCCAAACATAGAATACAGATCCAATGACCTTACTGTTGTGTGTCTCCACCTGCATCTCTATATAAAAGTAAGTAATTTAACTGGATGTTTTAAAGTGTGCTGTCTAGCTCTACATTTCTATAATGCTGGGCAGGAAAAAAATTGTAAAGTAATTTAACCTATCTAGCCCTTAGTATCAGAGAAAATAGAACATTTCTAATGGTGAAATAACTTTAGCATAGACGTATTATTCAGAAATTTTATAAAATGCTACCTCTTTCCAAAAAACATGATCTAGGATTCTGTTTTAGAGTCTGAATTACAGTCCTGTTTGAATTCAAGGAATAAATTAGAATAGCTTCTAGAATTTCAGAAACCAGTACAATTTCCAAAAATAAATAAATAAATAAAGGAACTAAGGGCTAGTTTATTTTTCAGTAAAAGATATTAAAAAGAAAAATAAAACCATCAATAAACACTATCATGACTACAATTTCTTTGAAGAAAAAAACATTTGGTATAAAAATTAAGAAGCACATGTTCACAGGATAAAGAAAAATAATTTATGTTGCATACTTAATTAAAAGCTCATGCATTTTCCTAATTTATTTCATTTGTCCATTAACTGGGAAGACATTATCTCGGACGAGCATAGATCAGAGAATTGTCTTTTGAAAAACTGGTAGATTAGATGACCTCTCACTTTCTGTCTTTTAATCCCATCTTCCCCTTAAATCGGTTTAATTATCCTGCAAAAATAGAACCACAGCAGTGGCTTATGCAGTTTCTTCTTGATGGGGGCATTTTCTCCATCCCTTAGTTTAACTTTGTTCTATTTGACTGAACATTGTCATTGACTTTCTATAAAGTTAATCATTTAGATATCTTTGGTTAAGTACATCTCAGGATTCATAATCAAAATACTGGCCATGGATGGCAGAACTATTTGTTGCTTGTGTTTCTTTTTGCTACTGATACTTAAGTACAGCCTTTTCTTTTCAGCCTTGGCTGGCCGTTCTCTGCCTGTGTCCCATAGCATTCAGAGTAGAGTATTTGGATAACAAGTACAAGCCACTTTTGCCCTTGTTCTGTCACTTCTCTAAAGCTTCAGAAGAAAAAAGGCAGAACACAAAAAATAAAAGTCTTCTTGCCTCATTTGTGTGTTTGATTTGGATTCCCATCATAATTGTATAATGGCCACCACCACCTTCTGTGAATGACCTTTGGAGACAATGACTGTAGTCAGGATTTTCTTGAAGTTGAACCCCCAATTCTCTGTTGCTGACAAGGCCTTATCACATGATAGCCAAGTTTGTGAGGCTGGTCTTTCAAAGGGGAACTTGTCTCTATGAAGGGATCTGAGACCAGATACACACTGTTGACTACAAGTTATTTATAGGTTTCTTAGCAGACACATATGCAATGTGCTAGCTCTTTAGAGCCAAAACACCAACATTAAGAAGAATTAATAAGTGGGTTTCATTTTGCACCAAGAGGATACCAGATTATATAAGAAAAGACACAAAGTCACATCACGTGCAAGACCTAAATGACTTTAAACAGAGATTCATTTCTTGCTCCCAGAAAGTTCAATCCACAGCTGGAGTGGGAGACAGAGGGATCCAGAATGACCAAACCATCATCTTCAACACTTGACTCTGGGGGTTATCCTGGGATCCTGCGAGACAACGTCCAGCTGACACTAAGTAAGAGACCACAGGATTGCACAGGTGGTTTTGTTTTGTTGTTTTGTTTTGTTATGTTTTAACATGACTGAGGCATATAAGTGGTAAACATCAATTCTGCCCGTATTTTATTGACCACAATTTAGTCATGAGGACTTACCTAGCTAGATGCAAGGAAGTTGGGAATGAACACTCAGCCTCCAGGAAGCCGCCACTTCCGAGCCACAGCCAACCCACAAGGAAGAGAAGATCTCCAGGGCAGCCTGCCATCTTTACCACAGGGAATTTGCAGAAACTCTTGCCAGATGCAAAAATTAAAGCTGGGATAAAACCAATGAAGAAATTTGCCAAAACATTTGAAACATGAAATTGTGCATACTTATTGACTAATATAAAAACAAGTTCTAGAAAAACAACTTAAGGGACCAAAATATTATATAAATGCTAACAGTCATTGACCAGATTTTTTAATTTCCTCAAGCACCCATTGACTGCTCACATTTACAAAAAAATTGCAGTGAAAATATAAAATACTATCCGTCCAATTTTTCTAGGCGTATATCCCTTAAGTGCATATTCCTTTTATGCCCAATTGTCCAGTCCTCCACATCCCCTTGTGCTTGTTAAGTCCCAACATTTTCCTGAATTGGTAAGGCTCCAGAAACCCCTGTACTTATCCCCGTGCGGAAGATCCCTGACTCACGATGGTTCTACTTACCATTTTCAACTTGAGGATGGTGCAAAGTGACACACATTCAGTAATAACTGTACTTGGAGTGCCCATACAACCATTCTGTTTTTCACTGTTAGTATAGTATTCAATACATTACCTGCACTATTCAACACGTTATTATAAAACAGGCTTTGTGTTAGGCAACTTTGCCCAGTTCTAGGCTAATGCAAGTGTTCCGAGCACATTTAAGGTAGGCTAAGCTAAGCTGCGACGTTCTGTGGGTTAGGGATACTACAAGCATTTTTGACTTAGGATGAGTTTGTTGGGGTGTTACTTCATCTTTTTTTTTTTTTTTTTTTTTTTTTTTTGAGACAGTCTCACTCTGTCACCCAGGCTGGAGTGCAGTGGCACGATCTCAGCTCACTGCAACCTCCGCCTCCCCAGTTCAAGTGATTCTTTTGCCTCAACCTCCTGAGCAGCTGGGACTACAGGCGCCCGCCACCATGCCAGGCTAATTTTTTTATTTTTAGTAGAGACAGGATTTCACCATGTTGGCCAGGCTGGTCTTGAACTCCTGACCTCAGGTGATCCGCCCTCCTCGGCCTCCCAAAGTGCTGGGATTACAGGCGTGAGCAACAGCACTGGGTTATTACTTCATTTTAAGATGAGGAGCATCCAGCTAACCCTGCACATATATCCCCACACATAGGTGTCCCATGTCTTATGTCCAAAGGCAGGGCCACACCTCTCCCTATTCTAGGCTCTCGATCATGCAAAGCTGCATTGACCCTGTGTGTTCCTTCCATATTCTCACTCCTCTTAACCTTCTCAGTCAGATCCTCCATTCACACTCAGAGTAACTTTCTGCTAATAGGTAAAGGAGTTACATTTTCTCAGGTAAATCTTAATTATAATTGAGTTTAAAGCCCTTTAGCGCAAGATTCGGAACTAACCCAGATGCAATTGCAAAGTGTTTTTGTCCTGGAGATTGAAGAATGACTCAGAATTTACCACCTAGAGGGCCGGACTTTGGTCACCTTGACCTGGATGATGGTAGTGCATGGAGCTTGTTATTTTATGTAATTTCAAATTTGATATTAAGTTGATTATGTTGTATTTATAACCCTGCATTCTATTATTTGGAAGAGAACAACTACATACCTAGCACTACATGCTAACACTCATTGACTAGATTCCTGAGTTTGCCCTTCTGTGGCTGAGGTGGATGGGGTTTTCTAAATATAAAATCATGTTGTCTATAAACAGAGACAATCTGACTTTCTCTCTTCCTATTTAAATACACTTTATTTATTTCTCTTGCCTGACTGCCCTGGCCAGAACTTCCAATGCTACGTTGAATAAGAGTGGTGAGAGAGGGCATCCTTGTCTTATACCAGTTTTCAAAGGGAATGGTTCCAGCTTTTGCCCATTCAATATGATATTGGCTGTGGGTTTGTCATAAATAGCTCTTATTATTTTCAGATACGTTCCATCAAAACCTAGTTTATTGAGAGTTTTAACATGAAGGGATGTTGAATTTTATCAGAGGCCTTTTCTGCTTCTATTGAGATAATCATGTGGTTTTTGTCTTTGGTTCTGTTTATGTGATGGATTACGTTTATTGATTTGCGTATGTTGAACCAACCTTGCATCCCAGGGATGAAGCTGACTTGATTGTGGTGGATAAGCTTTTTGATGTGCTGCAGGATTCGATTTGCCAGTATTTTATTGAGGATTTTTGCACCTATGTTCATCAGGGGTATTGGCCTAAAATTTTCTTTTTTTGTTTTTTCTCTGCCGGGTTTTGTTATCAGGATGATGCTCGCTTCATAGAATTAGTTATAGGGGAGTACCTCCTTTTCAATTGTTTGCAATAGTTTCAGAAGGAATGTTACCAGTTCCTCTTTATACTTCTGGTAGAATTTAGCTGTGAATCTGTCTGGTCCTCGTTTTTTTTTTTTTTTGGTTGGTAGGCTATTAATTACTGCCTCAATTTTGGAACTTGTTATTGGTCTGTTCAGGGATTCAACTTCTTCCTGGTTTAGTCTTGGGAGGGTGTATGTGTCCAGGAATTTATCCATTTCTTCTAGATTTTCTAGTTTATTTGGGTAGAGGTATTTATAGTAGTCTCTGATACTAGTTTGTGTTTCTGTGGGGTCAGTGTCATTTTTATCATTTTTATTGTGTCTATTTTATTCTTCTCTCTCTTATTCTTTATTAGTCTAGGTAGCAGTCTATCTATTTTGTTAACTTTTTCAAAAAAGTCAGCTCCTGGATTCATTCATTCTTTTGGAGGGTTTTTTGTGTCTCTATCTCCCTCAGTTCTGCTCTGATATTAGTTATTTCTTGTCTTCTGCTAGCTTTTGGATTACTTTGCACTTGCCTCTCTAGCTCTTTTAATTGTGATGTTAGGGTGTTGATTTGAAATCTTTCTAGCTTTCTGATGTGGGCATTTAGTGTCATAAATTTCTTTCTTAACACTGCTTTAGCCATGTCACAGAGATTCTGGTATGTTGTCTCTTTGTTCTCATTGGTTTCAAAGAACTTCTTGATTTCTGCCTTAATTTCATTATTTACCCAGGAATCATTCAGAAGCAGGTTGTTCAATTTCCACGTAATTGTGTGGTTTTTGAGTGAGTTTCTTAATCTTGTGTTCTAATTTGATTGCACTGTGGTCTGAGAAACTGTTATGATTTCCATTCTTTTGCATTAGCTGAGGAATGTTTTACTTCCAATTATGTAGTTGATTTTAGAATAAGTGTCACATGGCACTGAGAAGAATGTACATTCTGTTGGTTTGGGGTGGAGAGTTCTGTAGATGCCTATTAGGTCCACTTGATCCAGAGCTGAGTTTGAGTCCTAAATATCCTTGTTAATTTTCTGTCTTGTTGATCTGTCTAATATTGACAGCGGGGTGTTAAAGTCTCAAACTATTATTGTATGGAAGTCTAAGTCTCTTTGTTGGTCTCTAAGAACTTGTCTTATGAATCTGGATGCTCCTGTATGAGTGAAAATATATTTATAATAGTTAGCTCTTCTTGTTGAATTGTTTTGTTTAACATTATGTAATGCCCTTCTTTGTCTTTTTTGATCTTTGTTGGTTTAAAAGTGTGTTTTGTCAGAGACTAGGATAGGATTGAAACCCTTGTATTTTTTTTTCTTCTCATTTGCTTGGTAAATTTTCCTCCATCCCTTTATTTTGAGCCTATGTGTGTCTTTGCACATGAGATGGGTCTCCTGAATACAGCACACCAGTGACCTTGACTATCTAATTTGCCAGTCTGTGTCTTCTAATTGGGGCATTTAGCCCATTTCCATTTAAGGTTAGTATTGTTATGTGTGAATTTGATTCTGTCTTCATGCTATCTGCTTATTTTGCTTACTAGTTGATGCAGTTCCTTCATAGTGTCATTGGTCTTTACATTTTGGTGTGTTTTTGTAGTGGCTGGTACCAGTTTTTCCTTTCCATATTTAGTGCTTCTCTCAGGAACTCTTGGAAGGCAGGCCTGGTGATAATAAAATCCTTTAGCATTTGCTTGTGTGAAGGGATTTTATTTCTCCTTTGCTTATGAAGCTTAGTTTGGCTTGATATGAAATTCAGGGTTGAAAATTCTTCTCTTTAAGAATGTTGATTGTTGGCCCCAATCTCTTCCGGTTTGTAAAGTTTCTGCTGAGAGGTCCGCTGTTAGTCTGATGGGCTTCCCTTTGTAGGTGACCTGGCCTTTCTCTCTGGCTGCCCTTAACATTTTTTCCTTCATGTCAACCTTGGAGAATCTGATGATTATGTGTCTTGTGGTTGATCTTCTCATGGAGTATCCTAGTGGTGCTTTCTGTATTTCCTGAATTTGCATGTTGACCTGTCTTGCTAGGTTAGGGAAGTTCTCCTGGATAATATCCTGAAGAGTGTTTACTAGCTTGTTTCCATTCTCCCTTCGGGTACTCCAATCAATCATAGGTTCAATCTTTTTATGAAGTCCCATATTTCTTGGAGGCTTTGTTCATTCCTTTTTGTTATTTTTTCTCTAGTCTTGTCTGAGTGCCTTATTTCAGCAAGGTGGTCTTCAAACTCTGATATCCTTTCTTCTGCTTAGTCGATTTCGTTATTGATACTTGTGTATGCTTCACGAAATTCTCGTGCTGTGTTTTTTAGCTCCATCAGGTCATTTATGTTCCTCTCTAAACTGGTTATTCTACTTAGCAGCTCCTCAAACATTTTATCAAAGTTCTTAGCTTCTTTGGGTTAGAACATGCTCCTTCAGCTCAGCATAATTTTTTGTTACCTATCGTCTGAAGCCCACTTCTGTCAATTCGTCCATCCGATCCTCCATCTAGTTCTGCGCCCTTACCGGAGAGACGCCGCAATCATTTGGAGGAGAAGAAAGGCACCCTGGCCTTTCAGGTTTTCAGGTTTTTTTTTTTTTTTTTCTGATTCTTTCTCATCTTTGTGAGTTTATCTAGTTTTGATCTTTGAGGCTGCTGATCCTTGGATGGATTTTCTGTGGGTATATTTTGTTGTTGTTGATGCTGTTGTCATTGCTTTCTGTTTGTTTGTTTTTCTTTCAATGGTCAGGTCCCTCTTCTGTAGGGCTGCTGCAGTTTTCTAGTGGTTCACTTCAGGTCCTATTCATCTGGTTCATCCCTGCACTTGGAGATGTCATGCAAGGAGGTTGCGGAACAGCAAAGATGGGTGCCTGCTCCTTCTCCTGGGATCTCTGACCTCGACAGGCACCAATCTGATGCCTGTAGGATTGCTTCCCTGCCCTGTTCTGCTCTGTCCTTGAGCCTCTGGCTGGAGTTATTGGAGTTCCTGCAGGGAAGCCCCAACCAATGAGGAAGGATGGGTCAGGGTCAGGCCTGAAGAGATGCCCTGGCTGCAGCCTGCCACAGCCTGTGTGTTGCACTGTAGGGGACACATCTTGAGACCAAGCCGTCCAGCCTACCTGGCTTTAGCAGGGGAAAGTGCAGCCTGGAGCTATAGAGATGGATGCTGTCCTTCCCCTGCCCAGGGAGCTTAGCATGTTAGTTGCAAGACCCAGTACTGGCTGCTGCTCCTCCCCCAAGGAGCTCAAACAGCTTAGACAGTATACAGCTGCAGCCTTGGTGCGGGTTTCCCCTTCTGCTGGGAGTTCAGTAGGCTCCAGCTGAGAAGCTGTTGAGAACCTGCATAGCTCCAGGGTTGGGATGCTAGAGACTGGTGGTGTGGGTTCGCAAATGGAATCTTCTGATCCATGAGTTGCACAGTTCCATGGAAAACGCACGCTTTCCTTGGATGGGTACCATGCTCACTCACTGCCTCCCTTGGCTTGGGGGAAGGGGCTCACCTACCCATGTGACTCTCAGATAGGCTGCCCCACCTCACCGTTCTTCTTCTCCGTGGATCACACCAGCCTTCTAGTCAGTTCTGATGAGAGAACCTGGATACCTTGCTTGCCAGGGAGGGATTCACATGTTTATTATGGTACTTTTTAAAGAAAATTTAAACTTTATCAATTTTGTCTCTTTAATATGAAAACTGGGAAAAAATTATAAAAGTTAAAGCTTCCCTGGGACTGCGGTTGTTGTCATTCGATCTGTCTATCTGCAAATACAATGCATGATCATCCTGGGTATTCTGCAAATGTTTACTCATTGAAAAAATAAATTCAATCTTATATCCCTTTCTCCTTCTTCATACAAATGTATTGATGTAGTAGGTGCTTATTAAATATTTCATTGACTTTTTAATCAACCTTTTATATGTCTTGTTTCTTCTATACTCCCCGTCTCTTACTGTTTGCAGCAACTCAGCATTTCAGAGAGTAATCAATAGTGGTGGAAATTGAACCACCATGATAAACAGAAGAGGAAACATTTTATTTGAGTATCTACATTTTATATTATAAGCATCCTCTCCAATCTATTTGTGCAGCCAACTCTGCAAACAGGCCTAACGTGATTTAATATAATCAAGATTCAGTACTGCCTTTGTCCTGAGAGCAACATAGCTGTGGGTCTCCGATGACTCCTATTTAAGAACTCTTGAACTAAGCTGCCTTTGTCTGTATCAGGGTGTTTGGATCACCATCCAGAGTCCATCTTATGCTCACCTCCATGTCCTGCTGTCTTCTCAGTATCCTTATCTCTTCTGACATCTCTGATGCTAAGGGAGGAGTCCTCCCTACTTGCAGTGCTTTCTAGCATTCTGTTTATTTGTGTTTATAATCACTATGAATCTCTAATATGCCACAGTATATTTCTGGTGTTTTGAGGTCAAATTAAAGAGTAAGAGTTAATGCAAAATGTTAATTAGATGACCTTTCAGAAAGCTTGATGGGGTGTACAATGCATTCTCCATTATTTTTGCTTTAGTTGAAGATCAGTCAATTTTTTGTTTAGTAACCTGAACAGGCATAAAACTACATTTTTGCCACATCATGATTTTTTAGTCATTAGCTATGGTCTGATTATTGGACTTACTTGACATTATGCCTTGTCTGGAGATTTTCATTGATTTTTTTTTCAAAGAAACCAGAAGCTCTTTCCATATTTTCTTTACAATAGGCCTGAAGTATAAGAGCATACTTTTGAGAAATATCAATATTCATAAAGGTGCTGATAGAACATCGCTATTTCATTTTTTATTTTTATAGATGAAAAAAGGAAGCCAAAGTAATAGACCAATATTGAATTTAGAGAGATTTGTGGTATTTTAAAAAACCAAGCTGATAATTAAATAAGAAATAGTGTTGACCTGAGAAGGAAAATTCACTAGTGGGTAACCTTAAAGTAGATTATGTTAAAAATGCATGTAAGCATTACTCTTCACATACATACATGCCACAATAAAATATGATGAAGCTCCCGCCATTACACTGATCACATAGGACAGGATGATTACTATACTTCTAGAAAGTGGTTGGGTCCAAGGAAAATGTACAGTTTTTAGACATGATATCAAATTATAATGAACATTAAGTCAGTCCCTAAAGAAGAAAAGAGATTATAAAAGGTATGCATAGATAGGAGGGAACAGAGCTCAATGCTTGGCCTTGGCAAATGTTGGGGGTTTGGGGACTGACTTTGAGTTTCAGACCCAAGGAATCACCTAAAAGGAGCTGTTCTGTTTCCATCAGACAAAAGCCCTTAGTTCCTGTAGCTGCTGGGTGGAGGCTGAAGGAACTCTAGGAAATCTGACAGGTTAGATTCTGTGAAGGGCTGCCCTCACTATTGACTTTTCCTGGATGGTTCTGACCAGTCTTGCCAGTTGATGCACTAATCTGGTTTTGAAGTTGGAGACAGAAAACACTCTTTTTTGTTGTTATTGATTTTGTAATAACTTGCTGCTCCACTTTCTCAATATTATTCTACTAATAATTTCTAAAACATATTATTTTCTAAGCACTTTTAACAAAGTATCATAATTTCTACCTTAAAATATATAGCATTTTCCTATAAATGCTTATCTTTTCTTGTGACCCATCCTCCTGGCTTCTATCTTTACTGGATTTGTAATCTCTAATGGGATCTTGCATAGAATGTCAGGTATAGATCAATGACAGCTACCCAAGAAATATGATGGCTGATGGTTCACAACACCTTTCGGCTGGAAAGCAAATTTTCACAGATGGTGCCACACACATATAGACACACATACACACACACATCCCCCTCTCCACAGGCACTAGTACTTCTTAATATTTCAGCTAATGTATTTATTAGAATAAAAATATAAATATATCGTCTGTCTTATCACTATTCCTCTTTGTCCCTTAATTTCTGCCACCTTTATTAGCCCCTCCAAATATGGATATATGAATATATATGAAATATATATTATGGATATAATGGAAATAATATATGTGAAATACATAATTTCATATATATTAGTATATTCATTATGTATTAGTATGTTTCATATACTATATGTGAAATACATAATTTCGCATGAAATATGAAATAATTATATATATAGTATGTGAAATGTAAAGGAGTTACATTTTCTGAGGTATATCTGTGTTAGTATCTATATATCTATATTTATATCTATATTAATATAATCCAGAGTCAATATTGTACAACGTTCTAAAAGTAAATGTACCACCTATCAGGCTATGGGCTTTTAGTGGATAAATAGTGTTTCTTTCTTTTTTTTTTTTTTTTTTTTTGAGATAGGGTTTCACTCTGTCACCCAGGCTGGAGTGCAACGGTGTGATCTCGGCTCACAGCAGCCTCCACCTCCTGGGTTTAAGTTCAAGCAATTCTCCCGCCTCAGCCTCCCGAGTAGCTGGGATTACAGGGGCATGCCACCAAGCCTGACTAATTTTTGTATTTTTAGTAGAAACGGGGTTTCACCATGTTGGCCAGACTGCTCTTGAACTCCTGACCTCAGGTGATCCACCTGCCTGGGCCTCCCAAAGCGCGGGATTGCAGGCATGGGCTGCTGTGCTTGGCCAGTGTTTCTTTACTCTGTTGAAGTTGCCAAATCCTTTGAGCATAAGCTCAGTGGCAATATTTGACAGTTTAGGATTTATGCATTCTCTAGACTGCACAACTTGGCAATGGAAGCAGCCAGTTGTGAAGAGCCACGAACTACTTGCCTTTCTCTTGCCCAAAGTCTTAAAGTGAGCATATCCTGTTTAGGTCAAATCAAAAGTTAATACGTCTTTGAAAGCTACATTAATGGGAAGAGAAGAGGACAGACAGAAAAGAGAAGGTGGGGTAGAAAAGGAAAAAGGAAAAGAGGATATTGAGAGAGAAGTAAAGTATCTCCATTCTGTCCTCAGAAAGGTGCACAATCATGCCTTTCTGAGCACAATTGGAGACAACTGGGTGAGAAGGAACAACAAACAGAAAAATAATAGCCTGAAGAAAAAAACTGACTTTTCAAATGTGTAAGTTACCTAATGAAATGTAATATTTTCATCCTTTCTATTAAAGATCACAGATGTGTGTACATCTGCCTGGAATAACATACGGGACTCGTTTAGTGAAACCATTTGCTCTCCTTCTGAAAACGTCTATAGCAATGCCGTATTTCATCTGAAATCCTAGCTGCCTATTGATTTCCAGGGTAGCTTCTAGGGAGGCCCTCTGTGTGATTTGAGGACTGATGAAGAATCCATATGTCATGACAGTTCAGACAACAGCAACAAAAGGGAAAAAGGCTGACATAATTCTTTCTCTACTATAATTGTCGGTGAGTTTACAGTTAATACACTAGACCAAATGATATAATTTGTAAACATGGTGAGTTATGGTTCTGATCTTAGGCCCCGAGGCCAACCCAGTTTGTATTACAAGTGGACATTTCCAAATTTACCCTTTGGTTGCCCCATAGGAGTTAAAAAAAACCATAAACCTTTTGGAATTCGTTGATTGGCCACACTGAGATAAACACACAGCTTTCTGAAACAGAAGAAACTGTTTATTTAAAGCCACTTTATTATTTCCACTAAAGAAAAATGGAAAACATTTAAAATGTAGAGCATTTTAAAGGATTAAATGGTGCTGATGTGTGTATGAACTTGCTAGCCCTTAATTGAAGTCCCAACTTTCAGATTCTTCTCCACCCACATAAAGTGGGGCCATCTGGCAAGGTTCTACCCAAGTGGGGAACATACCCTTCTTTATATTGTGATTGGATATTACGGGTATGTAGCAAAATAAAGCTCAAGCACAACAAGGAAACCTAGCACCCAAAAGGGTATGGCTAATGCAAATATGGGAAATAGGGTTTTGCTAAATCTGAAAAGTATATATTGCAAAGATAAGTAGCTTGACCTCTTTAGTATGCATAAGGATCACCTAACAGCTTGCTAAAATGTGGACTTCAAACTCAGTAGCTTCAAACTTCAGTAAGCTTTGGGCAGGGTCTAAGAATCCACAGTTTTTTGTAAGCATTGCTAGTAATTCTGCTGGTTAATGAATCACACTGAGAAATATTTTGAAAAGATCATTTTGATATGCATCATTCAAAAACACATGTATGAAAGTGTCTATGTAAAATTTCTTTCAATTATTTATGTATTCATTCATTACCTATGATTAATCTACTCATGTGCAAATTAGTAGAAAAGATTTACTCAAATGATGAGAAATCTTTATTTTCTTCAAATACATTTCAAGATAGTTTGCAATGTTCAGAAACTATTAGGTGAATTGAGCAAATAAAAATGAGTAAAACTATGAAAACTGTCACTATTAACTTAATAAAGATTGCCAACATGGCATTTTTCCAGTAAAATAGTAAGTGATAGCTGCTTGAATATGGATTCTTTTTAGGTTGTGAATCAACATTTTAAATTGTTTTGCATGTGGAAAAATTTCATATGCTAAATTGCAAGTAAATAGGTCTATTTGTTTATTGGTCCATTTATATACATGAGCATGAGTGTCCTTAGACTTGTAGCTAATGCAGGACTAATGGTGATTACAACACGTCTCTTAAAAATGAGGCCGGGCGCGGTGGCTCAAGCCTGTAACCCCAGCACTTTGGGAGGCCGAGACGGGTGGATCACAAGGTCAGGAGATCGAGACCATCCTGGCTAACACGGTGAAACCCCGTCTCTACTAAAAAAAATACAAAAAACTAGCCAGGCAAGGTGGCGGGCGCCTGTAGTCCCAGCTACTCGGGAGGCTGAGGCAGGAGAATGGCGTAAACCCGGGAGGCGGAGCTTGCAGTGAACTGAGATCCGGCCAATGCACTCCAGCCTGGGCGACAGAGCGAGACTCCGTCTCAAAAAAAAAAAAAAAAAAAAAAAAAAAATTAGAGGAGGAAGAAGAGAAGGAGAGGGAAGAGGCAGAGGAGAAAGAGGAGGAAAAGAAATCAAACTAACCTCCTCACTCTAAATTTACTCTTATTTTGTGGTGTCCAGCATCCAAGATGATACCCAGTGATCTCTGCCTCCTGGTATTTATGCCATTCTGTAGTTCCTTCTCATGTTGTATCAGTGGTGGGTTTAGGTAACCAATAGAACATTGTGGAAGTGACGGTTTGATGCCTCTGAGTCAGGGTTATGGAAGACATTGTGGTTTCTGCCTTGCTTTTTCTGAGAGATATTGGGGGAAGCCAGTTGCAGTGTCTTGAGGACACTTAGGTAGCCTTCTGGAAAAGTCCATGTGGCAAGGAATTGAGACCTATAGACAACTGTCACGTGAGTTAACCAGCCCTAGTGAACCCTTCAAATGACTGTAGCCCTGGCTGACACCTTCACTGCAACTCTACGAAAACCATCCAGCCAGAAGCACCAGCAGCTCTCAGTTCCCTGACCCATAGAAACTGTGTGTTATAATAAATGTTTCTTATTTTAACCTTAAGCTTTGAAGTAATTTCTTTATGAAGCAATAGAAAAAATAATACAATTTTCATTTGAAGTTGCTATGAAAAATGTCTATGGTGGGACTCTCAAACCATCTGCCATTTGACCTTGTGATGTTCTATTGTCTAAAAAAAGGAAAAAGAGAAGGAAACTCCCCTTCATAACATTTAGCATGTTCATTCATTACCAATGGCTAATATTGTTTGATACTCCAAGAAGAGAGATAATTAATAAATAAATTTTCTTTTGTACCATATTGCATAGAAAGTGTCAACATACTCCTTTTCAGTAAGAATACTTAACATTGTGTGAAATTGAAGGCAAAACCACAGTCTTTGATGGAATTTTGTCTTTTTAATCACAAGTCTAACTCTACAAGAGTCTCAAAAATAATATAAATATTAATTGCTTGCAACTGCATACCCATTCTTAATCATACGATTTTGAAAGAGGGGAAAAGATCACAAACAAAAGATATTTCGTCACCCTTCAATCTTGTAATTATACTACAATTCCTCATTTTTAATAAGTTTACTTTAAGAAATAGAAAAAAATATATTTTCTACATCATCTTAGACTCTAGTTTGAAATTAAAGAACAGATGATCCCCAAGAAGAAAAGGTTATAACCTTTTTTTAATCTTATAGCTTTGTGCTCCCAAATAGTCTTACTAATATCTATAAATATATTTTTTATTCACAATACATGTGGGGAAATTTGTTATGATCTTGATTACACTCAGTGAATCTTCAAAATTAGTTTCAAGTGTCACCAAATGTAACTCACATCAAAATATAGTTTTAATTTTGAACAAGTCATGTATTGCTGATGGATAGCCATAAAATGTATATTAAAATGTGGTGTAATGGTGATACCCTTTTTAAGAAGAAACTGAACCTCATCAAGGCAATGGAATCCATGAAGGTAACTTGTAACTAAAGATTGGGTGGTTTATAAATATTGTAAACACTACGGCCAAATGTGGCAGACCTGTGAGATGGGCAGAGGATGCTCTACTTGCCCTTCCTTTCATGATACCTACACACCTGAAATTTTAGATTTCGAAAACCTTTCTCTTTAAAATATGATTTTTCTGTAATCATAGGTTTTTATATTCTGCTACCAGACAACTATCTTAACAACTGAAGTAACTTAGATGGTTCTCATAAATACATTTAATGTTGATGCTACTTCCCTGACTCCTTCAAATTAAGGATATTTTGGGGAGCCAAATATCCTGAGGCCTTATTGTTCATAACATATATGCAGTTACTTATTTCATATGGATAAGCACAGACCTATTAAATTGTTTTTCCAAGTTATAGATCTAAGTTTGAAACATCAAATAAATATTGATCGGCTGTTTTGATAATTTAAGAAAAACTGAGAGGACTATTTTTTTTTTTTTTTTTTGAGTCTCCCTTTGTCACCCAGGTTGGAGTGTAATGGCACCATTTCGGCACACTGCAACCTCTGCCTCCAGGTTTCAAGCGATTCTTCTGCCTCAGCCTCCCAAGTAGCTGGGATTAGAGGTGCCCACCAACATGACTGGCTATGTTTTGTATTTTTAATAAAGGTGGGGTTTTGCCACATGGGCCAGGTGGGTCTCGAACTCCTGACCTCAGGTGATCCATCTGCCTCGGCCTCCCAAAGTGCTGAGATTACAGGCACGAGCCACCATGCCCAGCCCCCTGAGAAGACTATTTCTATAAGGATATTTAAAGGTTATAAATAGACACGTTATAATAGAGTTATTAACACCAGTTTCTATAGCATTAGAATACCAATGGCTTGGTAAATGTTTCAGGAAAATATCTGACAAAATCAAGAAAGCCAGTGTTTTCATATATAACTCATAAATATATATATATATTACAGACACGCACATTATATTACACAGGTATGTGTGTATATATATAATTTCAATAGGTAGCAACAAATAATTTGTTTGATTCACATTACTCATTGAGTTATTAAATAGATTCAGGTCAACACTTAAATGAATAGTGTAGAAAATTTTAAGTCTCGTGAAATTTTAAGGGCAACACACTCAAACTGTTGAACCATTATTACAGTATTTTATAAAATAATTTGGCCATGATGTAAACATAAACTCATATATTACAAATCATAACAGTGCCACTCTTAAAACTTCATAAAGACTTTCCATTTGACTTGGAATAAAATCCACACCCCTTGCCATAGCTTACATGGACCCACATGATCTGGCCCCCCTCACCTCATGACCTTCTCTAGTAACACTCACTTCCCCTTCCAATACTCCAGCCACATTTGTCTTATTTTCTGTCCCTGGAACACACTGTACATATTCCTCCTCAGAGTGCTTTGGATTTGATATTTTTGACAAGGTACCACTGCTGCCTTTATTTACTGAATTTGCAATTTCTAATAGGGCTTTCCTCAGAATTCCAGGTGTTGATCAAGTAGTAGCAACGGAAAAAACGAAACAAAACAAAAACACCTTTTTTTAAAGAGCAAACTTAATGATTCCAGCATCTATTAGTAAAGAAGTAAACTTACAACTTTTGAGTGGTGATCATGGCTTATTCTACTAGTGGATTCTCTCTCTCTCTCTCCCGCTCTCTCTCCCTCGGTTCTGCCAGCAGTAACCTGATATAAAAACCAGACAATGATATTATAAGAATAGTACAGTACGGACTAAATATTCTACACAAATATAGATGCAAACATTATTCACAAAAATTTGGGAAATTAAATTCAACATGATTAGTGGGGTTTATCCCTTGAATTCAAGGCTGGTTTAACATTTGAGAATAAATACATACAATTTACCATATTAAACTACATTTCAGGCCAGGTGTGGTAGCTCATGCCTGTAATCCCAGCACTTTGGGAGATGGAGGAGAGAAGATTGCTTGAGCCTAGGAGCTCAAGACCAGCCTAGAGAACAGAGCAAAAACCCACTCTACCAAACATTTAAAAACTAGGGGGATATGGTGGCATGTCCCTATAGTCCCAGATACTCTAGAGGCTGGGGTGGGAGGATAGTTTTAGCCCAAGAGGTCAAGACTGAATACTTTCCCACTAAGATTGGGAATAAGACAAGAATGATGATTCTCACCAATCATTTTCAACATTGAACAGGAGGTTGTAGGAAGTGGCAATAAGACAAGGAAAATAAATAAAAGGCCATAGATTGGAAAGGAAAAAATAGAATTGTCTCTAAATGCAGATGACATAATTGTCTATAATCCCAAAGACTATGAAAAGGCTATTGAACTAATAAGTGAGCTTAGTAAGGTGGTAGGATACAAGGTCAACAGACAAAAATCAGTTGTATTACTGTATACAGTATATTAACAATATATAATCAGAATTAAGTTTTAAACATACCACTTACAACAGCATAAAAACACAAAGTTCTGTACAGTAAAAACTACAAAGCCTTTCTGAGTGAAATAGAAGAACATTTAATCAAATAGAGGGATTACCCTGGTAGCTCATGAATCACAGGTGTTAGTTCTCACTAATTGATGTATATGTTCAGTGCAATTTTAATCAAAATTCCAGCAGGCTTTTTGGGTCATACTTGGCAAACTGATGCTAATTTATATTAAGATGCAAAAGACTAGACTAGTCAAAATAATTTTGAAAAAGAAAAACAAAATTTGGATTAATTCATGCCATAACTAAACTGTAGTTTCTACAGGTTAGTCAGAGATATTTCTGCTATAAATTTCCACCAATAAAACATGCCATCAAGTATGTATGTGCATATAAAAAGGTTGGTAAAAAATAGCATGCTAATAAATGCAAAACCACACAATCCCTAGAAGATAGCATGGGAGGAAATCTAGGTGACCTTGGGTTTGGTGATGACTTTTTAGATGCAACACCAAAAGTACAATTCATGAAAGAAATAAAAAACAATAAGTTGCACTTCATTAAAATTAAAAACTTCTGCTCTGCAAAAGACATTATAACAATTAAAAGACAAGCCACAGATTTGGAGACAATTTTTGCAGAACACATTTTATAAAGGACTAGTATTCAACATATACAAAGAACTCTTAAAACTCTACAATAAGGAAACAACCAACCTAATTCAAAAAAAATGGGCAAAAGATTTAAACAGAAATTTCACCAAAGAAGATATATGGATGCAGATAAGCACATGAAAAGATGTTCAGCATCATATGTCATTAGTGGATTGCAAATTAAAACAACAGTGAAATACCACTATGCATCTATTAGAATGGCTAAAATCCAAAACATTACCAATAAATGCTCTTACAGAGCAAAAAGAAAATCTCATCATTGGTGATAGGAATGTTAAACAGTACCACCGCTTTGTAATTCTGTTTGGCAGTTTCTTACCAAATTAAATGAACACTTAATCATATTATTCAGCAACTACACTTCTTGGTATCTACCCAAATAAGTTGAAAACTTCTGTTCACACAAAAACCTGCACATAGATGTTTATAGCAGCTTTATTCATAATTGCCCAAACTTGAAAGAACCAAGATGCCCTTCAATAGGTAAATGCATAAACTAATTGTGTTACATATGTAGAATAGAACTCTCTTCAGCAATGATAAGAAATGAGCAATCAAGCTACAAAAAGACATGGAAAAACTTTAAATGTATATTGCCAAGTGAAAGACACCATTCTAAAAAGGCTACATAGTATATAGTCAAGTTTTATGGCATTCTGGAAAAGGCAAAACTATGGAGACAATAGAAAGATCAGTGTTTGAAAGGGACTCTAGGGGAGGGAAGGAGGGATGAATAAGTGGAGTGCAGGGGATTTGGGGGATGGTGAAACTATTCTGTTTGATCCTGTAGTGGTAGATGCATGCCACTACACGTTTGTCAAAACCCACAGCATGTATAATGTAAAGAGTGAACCCTAATGTAAAATACAGACTTCAGTTAACAAAAATGTATCAATATTGACTTATCACTTGTAACACATGTAATACACTAATGCAAGATATTAATTATAGGGGAAACTATTGAGGGAGCAGTAAGGGAATATGTAGGAGCTCTGTAGTTTCAGTTAATTTTATCTGCAAACCGAAACTTCTCTAAAATATAAAAAATAATTACTGAGACAGGAAAAAGCTTGCTGCTGTCATGGTGACTCATTAAAAAAATAAGGTAAACACATAGGGTGTTAAAAGGGAGCTTGAAAGTTTGGAAGGAGTCTGTGTTCTCAAAAGAGTCTTGAAATAAATTTAAAACCTTTGGAGGTGATAGTAAAGACAGAGAACTAAGAAAAATTGTTCCCATAAAACTCAATGTCTAAAAGGTACTTTTGATGAAGTAACACTGTCTAAGTCTTTTTTATACTTGTTACCTTAATTTAATAACATATAGTTCCACATTTAAATAAGGATTATCTGGAGATATTATAATTCCTATACTAAAAGGGGGTTTACATATATTATCCCCAAATCTCATACAAGAAGTTAGTACCACTCCGTTTCATAAAGAAGAAAACATCGATTTTAGGTTAGATCAACCCAGATTTGAAACCTACTAGCTGGGTCAATCTAATCTAAAATCTATACTTTTCTTTAAAGAATAAATGGAAATTTCAGGAGCCATGAAAGTCAAGTTGTAGAGAAATATTTGGGGGCAGGTGGAGTTTCTTCAAATCCACAAGATAATGATTGCATTGTCAAAAGTATGTTGGGTAGCAGGAATAACTTCCAAATAAGCTGAAGGCTGATGTTGAGTCATAGAAAAAATGATATCATTGGATAATAGGATTAATTCCTGGATGAGAAAACTAAAGTCCTTTCCAAAGTTTGGATGACTTATTTGATGAGACTTATAATTTCCCCTAATAACCATTTTCCCCCTTTTTATTTTGTGAAAAGACCAACCTAGTCTTCACAGAGGTATGTGACTGCTCTTACAGAGACTACATTTCCCAGCCTTCCTTGAGCACATGTTGTCATGTGACTTAGTTCTGGACAGTGAATGAGTAGAACTGATGTGTGACCCTTTTGGGTCACGTTCTTGAAAGAAAGATGCTTACTCTCTATCCCCTTCCTCTGCTGGGATGTAGATGTGTGGTGGACATGAAGTGTGGTAGGAGCGAGCCAGCTTTGGCCATTCTCATGAGAATAAACTTTCGGAGGAGCCTGAGGCCGTGGATGACCTTACAAAGCAAAGATGCTCCACCTGCCTAGACCACCCACCAACTCAGAGTTTACATGAGAGAGAAATAAATCTTCTACCTTGCTCAAGCCACTTTCCTTTAGTTTTTGTTAAGGCAGCCAACACAATCCTGAAATTAATACTTCCTAAGTCCCATTTTGGTGTTGTCACTCTTGGATATCTATTACACTTAAATATTTACCCTCTTCACTAATTTATCAAAATATGTTCATTCCTTTTTATATGAATGAAAAAGATGGATATTTTCAATTGGTATTGATATAGCTTAATTAGGAAGTTTTGACTTCAGGTGTATAGATTACAGTTTATATGCTGTAAATTGAGTATTCCTTATTCTAAACACTTAGAACAAGAAGTGTTTTGGATTTTGATTTTTTTCAGATTTTGCAATATTTACAAATATATCATGAGATAGCTTGGGAATGGGACTCAAGTGTAAACACTAAATTCACTTATATTTTATGTATATCTTACACATGTAGCCTAAAGTTTATTTTATACAATATTTTAAAATAATTTTCTGCATGAAACAAAGGTTTGTGTTAAGTACTTATGTGCAAAATCTATTTCTGGCATTTTGATGGCACCCCAAAAGTTTTGGATTTTGGAGCACTTCAAGTTTCAGGTTTTCAGATAAGGGGTGTTCAATCTGTATTACTGTTCTCATAAATCTAATTGATATATTGAGCATTAAAACTTACGAGAGATTCAATTTCAACTTTCACAGACAGCGTTTATATATGCTATGTGAAGAACACATCATTATTGTTGGTTTATTTATGGTTAGGTTGGGTAAGAATCAGTTGAATATTTTTAGCCTACCTTGACAGATTTTTCCTCACTCTCCTGACTTACTGGAAACCAGTCCAGTCAATAAAAACAATTTCTCCAATGCAACCAGTTGAAAAATGTCTGTTAATTTCTGAAATATCTTGAACTGAGACTAGAGGTAAGAAACAGGTAATCAGGGGATTTGGAATGGGTTTATTGGATGCAAATTCATGTTGTAGTGAGGATATTTATCACAGCTGTAATTATAGGATACTTTTTTTTTATATAGCCTCAGAACTTGCTTCATCAAAAGCATTTTGTTTTTTAGTATCATGCTAAATCTGACTAGAGCATTTTATTTATCTCCAGGCTCTCCCTCTGCTTATTCACAGCATAGAGGCTAAGGTTTGCATTTAATTCAAGTATTCCCAAATGGAACACTTGCTGAAGTTAAAAATGAATATGTCCTCATTTTCTTGCATGGTTAACACTAAGGAAACTTAGGTAAAATTTTGATAAATATAATTCTTTTGAGTGATGCACCAGATAGGTCATCAACTAGGAATCTAATTTTACTCTAATTGATTACTATGCTTTTGAATTATTTGCAGTGTTATCTATACACATTCAAACCAATATTGGAAAGTTTCAGTTAGTAAGGAGAGATTGCCATGTTTTATTTATTCAACAACTAATTTTTTTTCCAAGGTGAATGGAGGTAGAGGCTAATCAAAGTGTTATTTGAAGGTTCCCTGTTTTAGTCCTCTTCTGGTCTATTAGATGTTTTAAATGTCTTGACTCAGAGGTTCAGTTAAAATATTTCAACTTAGCTAGCTCCCTTTCACTTCCCTATTCCCATCCCAATCTTACCTTATTTATTTCTTCTAGAATCCGGAAATTTTCTGTTTTTTTTTTTTTTTTGTATTCCTCGGTCCAACTGCATTCTTTAGGTTGGTCTAGATCACCTAGATTTCTTAAATTCAGTACTTCAGTTTAATAAGAAATACATGTGTCCTTTTCTGATTCATAGCTTCCACTAAACTAAAATTACTGTAGTGCTTTGAGATTGGGGCCCACTGTTAAAACACAGTGTTTGCAACACCTTACTCCTCCTACACTGAAGTAACTAAATTGCACAGTTTTCAACTATAGGCACACTGATTTTATTGAGTAGTCAAAAAGTAGATACAAGAGAGACATAATTATCTGCTACATTGAAAAGCAGAAATACAGTGAAATCTTAAAATAGTTATAAAATGAATGTGAGAGGCAGTATTGCATAGTGGACACTGTAACTGGTCCCTCCACACCTCTCTGTGTCTCAGGTTTTGCTTGTTAAAATTTTGATTAAATACAAAATAATATTTATAAGTAATCAAAAGGTAGGAGAGTGATACAGCATTCATTCTTCAATGTACTATTCACTTATCTAGTTCAAGAAAGTAAAAAACTTGGTCTGTGAAGCTCCTTACGTGCCCTGCCTGAATCCCATCTTTTTCCCTCTCTCAAGAAGTTACTTTATCTTGAATTTTGGAAAGTTAATGTCACAGGCTTTCTATTTTTTTGTTCTTAACCTATAAAATGAATATAATAAAGAATTCAATAACCCCATCAAATAAAGGATTAAATATTAAATTTAATATTTAATAGTGTTATGGATAGTAATAGATTAGTTTTTATTCTAGGTGCTACAGGTAAAACACCTGACATTTGACTTAGCAGATAAATCAATGAAAATGGCCATTGTGACAACAGTGATAGTAATGATGGATAAGCTTAATATTGTCATGTTTACTGTTGCTTTTGTTCATCTTTATGTTCAACAAAACATCAGACTACTTGTTAGTTTCCTTTAAGGCATCCTGAAAACACAAGAGTTACCTAGTTTTTTAAGGTAGAGAACTTTTGCTACATTAATGAAAGACTCCTGTAAGAATGCATACATATTGGGGGAGGAAATCTTGGGATCCAGGAACTTTGGGAAACAAGGATCTCTTGTGAGTTTATAGAAAAATCAATTGGATCCTGCAGAAATTTTTCATTCATCACAAATTTGTTTCAAACATTTCAAAATTTATAAGCCATGCTTTCAACCTAAGGTGATGCTTTAAATCTGTGGATAATATTAGCGCACTTGTGATTGAGATTTCGTTGCATTTACCTCTCTTTTGTGCTCACCTGGAAAACAATTATTTTCAATAATGCTTCTGTCTCTTGAACTGGAAATTATACAATCATAATCAAAGTGCTCAAAATGACCAACTCATATATTAATCTGAGACAGCCAAAGAAAATCATTTTAAAGGGCCATGGAATATGAAACTATACAGATGAGAGAACAATTGTATTCAAGCAACTCCTTTGGTTGGAAAAATTATGCTTTGGGCATGAGTCAGAAAATAATGATTTAAAAAAGCATTCAAATGTCACTTGTGGTCAATTTCATTGCCTCTAGATAAAAATCACATCACCATATCTTAGAGTAGTGACTCCTTATCGCTTTTCAAAAATCTCCATGTAACACACATTCATAAAACTACACACACCATAGGTCTAAATTTGGATGAATTTTTAGAAGGTGAATACATCCAAGTTACCATTCACTGAGATCAAGAAACAAACATCTTCACCATTGTACTGACTTTTTAAATATGTATTTCTGATCATGTTTCTCTTGCTGAGCAAGAAGGTAAAAATCAAAACCCCTGTCTATAAAGCTTGGATTAAAAAAAAGATTTAGTCAAATAATCTCTTAGCATACCAGCTGATAAATTTGATCAATCACAGCTGATTTACTATCGAAAATGATGGCCTTTTACCAGGCCACTTATATTGCTGGAGAAAGTTGGATCAAATGCACAAAGATGATCAATTATTTATTGATTTATGTGTACACAGGGCCAGCCAGTAAGTATAGCATATCATACTTGTCAATGGCTTAATGATTTGGTTTTGTATCTATAATGAGGCCAAAATATAATTTCATGCCTTGGCCAAAGAATAAATATTTGGCCACCTTTCTTTGAGTCAGTCTCTCTCTCTCTCTCTCTCTCTCTCTCTCTGTCTCTCTGATTTGTGTTAGTGAGTAAAGTTGTATGTGATGGATAACCTCTTCCTCTTTTTCATCAAATTTAGGTGGTAAAAAGTACATTTAGTAGAATAATATCAACCCACATAAAAATCTGATTATTGTGAGTTTCATTTTAAAGAAAGGTTTTACAAATTCATTTAAAATGTGTGTTATCTTTTTTTCTCTTTAAATATGGCTTTTGGCCAGGCACGGTGGCTCATGCCTATAATCCCAGCACTTTGGGAGGCCAAGGTGGGAAGATCCTTCACGTGGTGGCGTGTGCCTGTAATCCCAGCTACTCAGGAGGCTGAGGCAGGAGAATTGCTTGAGCCAGGGAGATGGAGGTTACAGTGAGCTGAGATCATGCCACTGCACTCCAGCCCGGATGATAGAGCAAGACTCCATCTCTGAGTTAATACATAAATAAAATGAATATGGCTTTTGTTACATGTGGCATATGAAATCTTTTGTAAAGTGACTTTGAGAAATCCTTTTGTTAAGCTATCCTTAGTCAAGTATTTGGATGTTGTTGCCTGATAGTCATCCCCTGGCACAACAGGATCTAACAGAGAAGCAGCTCATGTGAATGAAAAGTGTCTTTAAATTTATATATATTCTAGCTCCAGCTTCAGAAAGCATGGACAGTCATTCACCTCTGTTCGAGAGAAGAATAAGGATTAGTTTATTTTGGCTGAAGAAGTATCAGTAGTGTCCATGAAAATATAACTTTTTCTATGCCTGTTGAATTCTAAAGAAAGGTGAAAGGTGGGATCAGGAAGCCAAAAAGGGGACATTTTATCTTCATCTCAACAAGAGTATTACACTTGGTAAGCACAGATGGATAGAGACAGAGATAGAGAGAGAGGTTAACGATAGAGAGATACAGAGAGAGAGAAAATTAAGAGCAGTTAAAATCAATGTGTTTCTTTGTACCCACTCTCCAGATATATTTAAATAACAGGCCATTTGTCTTTTGTTAAGCATATTACATGCCCCTTCATTTAATAAAATATCCTTCCTGTGGGAGACATTAAAAAGCCAACAATTAGTACAAAATTCTGATTCATAGTATGACAATGTATTGCAAACCTTAAAAATGATTTTTAAAGCTATAAAAATAGCTATTTCAAATACTAAAATATTGATATTCATGTATAGTGTTCATATAATATGATGAATAGACATGCATATTGTATAATTTGTAAACATATGTGGTATACAGAGGTCTCCATTTTTAATTTTCTATTACAGAGCTAATGAAAAATTAAATGTTCAGTTTGGTTTAACAAAACCGAACATTACAGATATGTTTTCAATAAATAGCGAGTTCCAGTCTACCTTACCTCCCCAGATTCCATGCCACTTCTCAGAAGTAGCAATTATTGAGAGTTATCAAGACCTGCCTTCAAAAAATCTTTCCATGAAATAATGGAATACATGCTTATATAATCAACATAGTGGGTTTAGGTCTCAGTCCACAAATTAACATATGCAAGAAATAGTGCACTTATTTCCTTAGAACCAACTAAATATCAACATCTAGCTTCCAGCCAGCTGGGAAATTCAAATTAAGTCATCCTCCGCAGAGAGAGGTTTAATAAAGCTAAAAACCTCTTTCTGTTAACCTCTTTCAGACTCCCCAGCTCCCTGTCCAGCATCAGAATATGAGTTCTTAATTCTAACAGGACCCCTAAACATCTCCTCCTTCCTAAGAGTCTGTTTTATAAATGTGTGTCCATTATATTACCATGCTTACATTTTATTAATCATTTTTAAGGTCTGCTAATACCCTTAATATGTAAAGAAGTCTTACAAACTAGTATGAAAATAATTCTTATAAATCAATGTAAAAATTGTACAAGTCAATATAAAAAAGATAATTTCAAAAAATTAAAAATGGCCAAGGCACACACAAAATCAGCCTTACTGGTTTTCAAAGAACTTTAAGAAGATGCCTGCTCCCTATTACATTTTGCAAAGATTAAAATAATCTTATTAACTTGTGTGAATGAGATTACATAGATATGGTTATAAAGTGAACTTTAGTTGAGAATATGCATTCATACAATTTTTATGAAGAGCGGCTGGCTATATGACAATAACATGTAGAAATTTGTCCTGAGGAAAAATCATGGTTAACCATAAACATATCGGTTAAGAAAGGTATTTTTAAAAGAAAAAAGCCTAACAATAAATGATTAGTTAAATTATTATATAAAGTAATACAGTAAGTTAATTAAAAACTGTTTTTATAAACATTAATAGTTTATATTAATAATAAAAAATACTCAAGACAGGATTTTTTTAAAAAGAGCTTTTTATACAAGTTTTATAAAATAGATATTTGTGCTAAGAATAAGGTAGACAAATAACAGGATGTTAATAATATGCTAAGTATTCATATATTTTGAAATTTTCTCTATTTTTCAAATTCTCTTAAAAGATTTATATATTTCTCTGTCATTATGGGAACAAAAAACCCTTCAAATCACAGTGAACCACAATTATTCTTTTAAATAAATGAACATAGGTTTTAGATAACTTTTATATTTATTTAAAGTAATTAAGCACACAGGTTCAAAAATATTATCATCTGCCTCCCTCCCATACTTTTTGTTGTTGTTGTTATTGAGACGGAGTCTCGCTCTGTCATCCAGGCTGGAGTGCAGTGGTGCGATCTCGGCTCAATGCAAGCTCCTCTTCCTGGGTTCATGCCATTCTCCTGCCTCAGCCTCTTGAGTAGCTGGGACTACAGGCGCCCGCCACCATGCCAGGCTTATTTTTTTGTATTTTTAGTAGAGATGGGTTTCACTGTGTTAGCCAGAATGGTCTCGATCTCTTGACCTCGTGATCCGCCTGCCTTGGCGTCCCAAAGTGCTGGGATTGCAGGCAGGAACCACTGCGCCCGGCTGCCTCCCTCCAATACTTCTTGCCATCAAATCCCATTCTCCAGGAGTAAACACTTACAACTCTGTGAACTTCTTTTTTCTGATAGTTATTTTCACTTGTCTGGATAATATGCTTCAACCCATTGGTGTTGTTTATTGATTTTAGCATATTTATATTGCTATCTTCTGTTTACTTAAAAGATTCAATGTAGATCTATCTCTAAGTTATTTTGTTGATAACATTTGAAATATTAGGTATTTTACTATGATAATTAATATCTTTATTTTCTTTTTGACTACACCTCACTTTACAAAATGAGAAAAGCCTAATTATCTTTAGCTTACTACTCTCCCTCAATATCTTTTCAACTTTTAGTATCAGAATTTTTTCTTTTGCACTATCAAGGTTAATTATATTGTATTTTTTCACATAAATGTAGTCCTATTTTTTATACTTTTTATAAAATTGTCTTTAAAAGTTTAAAATGAACAAATATATTTTATTAATAAATCAATAAAAATAATTCATTATTTTGACAATATAACTATTTCATAACAGAGCTAGTCTTCCATTTTTATTTTCTTTATTTTTGTTTGATTTTATTCCTTCTTGTGTAGCCTTCTGTTTTCCCTGGAGTTTCTAATTGCCTTTCTATTCATTTTTTCCTATGAAAATGCATTATACTGTCATTCTTATTTGTTATAAAATAATATAAAATTCAATGTAAAGAACAGTGTATATAGAATCAATATTAGAGTCATCATTATTTATTTTTCCTCTTTTATTTTTTATTTTCTCTAATTTGGCCAGCAGAGATAGACTGCCAGGTGAAGACTCTGGTTTCTTGCTTTAGGGACTGAATTTTCCTGGAAGATACTTTCCATGTCTACAAAATTGCTTACAAAAACTAAATTTACTGTGAACTTAGTTTTATGATTCTAATAAAAGAAAAAACAAGTGCATATAGAAAAAATATGAGGAGAGAAAGATTATTCTTATGTTAATGGAACCTCTAAATGTATATTTTCAAAAAAACAGATAAGCTTCATATCCTCCCTCCTCAGAGGCTTCTGTAGGGCAATAATAAAGAGTCCTAAAATGATTAAAAAACATAATGAATACTTTTATTTACACAGAGATGGTATGTATGATAGGAATAATCAGAGCATATTCCTAGAGAGCTGATGGAAGAGTAGAAATTGCTAAAGCAGTACGTGGAAAACCACAGAGAGAGATAAATCCAAAGAATGAGCCAATTTACCTTGCAGAAAACGGAAAAGAGACACAAAGCTGAGGAGAAAAATAGAAAACAGAAGAATAAAGATGTGAGAGCAGCATTGGGCTGAAACTAGGGGGATGAACTGAAAGTCTGTGTATGGAGGGCTCTCCCTCCCACTACGCCCTAGGTTTTTTTTCAGAGAATGTCTTCAGCTATAGAAAAATATTTTAAAGTTTCCTTCTCTAAAAAATGAAAATATTCTAGAGAAAAGACTTCACACTTTGACAGATTATCACTATTATAGAATAATATTACCCATATAGACAGCCGATAAACTACATTTTTTTTTTTTTTTTTGAGACAAAGTCTCGCTCTGTCACCCACGCTAGAGTGCAGTGCTACAATCTCAGCTCACTATAACCTCTGCCTCCCAGGTTCAAGCGATTCTTCTGCCTCAGCCTCCCAAGAAGCTGGGACTACAGGCACCCACCACCACGCCTAGCTAATTTTTATATTTTTAGTAGAGATAGGGTTTCACCATTTGGCCAGGATGGTCTTGATCTCTTGATCTTGTGATCTGCCCTCCTCAGCCTCCTGAAGTGCTGGGATTACAGGTGTGAGCCACTGCGCCTGGCCTATAAACAACTTTTTACTGTCTCACTCTAAAATATTTGAGGAAGTCCTCCTACAAACAACAACAACAATACAATTCTTATAGAAAAACAGAAAGAATTACAATCACCAGCACTATAGGAAAATGAAATAACAGAAGGACTAGAAGAAAACCAATAAAAACTCTAAAAAGCACATGCATATTTTAAAGTTCAAAGATATTGATAAGGTACTCTCCAAAGAAGTAATAGAAAATTAGGGTTCTATAGAAAGCTTACAAGAGTATATATTTTCTCATGCAGTTATTGACAAACTTTTGGATGTTTGACAATTTAAGTAAAATATAACATCTTTTTCTTTTATATTATATTTACTAAATTACTTGTGACATTGACTTTTATAGTTTATTTGCCACTTGCCTTCTTATTAACTATCTTTTCATGTCTTTTTCATGATTCCATTGCATTATTAGGGTAGCTATATTATTAGACTTACTATGGGGTAGAGTGACTTGTGCTTTACTAGCCCTAGCCAGGATTGTTTCAGCCACTCTAGGGCATTGGTTTTATATAATTTAAAAAATAAACTTACCTACATTTAAGAAATTCTTTCTGTGATTTTAACAGGAATTATGTTAAATCTATAGATCAGTTTGGGCACAGTTGACATCTTTACTATATTGAACCTTCCAATTCATAGATATATTATGTCTCTCAATTTATTTAGGTCTTCTTTTATTTCTTCTATCAGAAATTTGTAATTTCTAACACACAGAACCCATATGTGTTTGCTAAGCATTCTTTGGATTTATTGTAAATTGTACTTTTTTATTTAAATTTTCCCATGTTCTGTATTAGTATATGAAACTGTAATTGATTTTTGTGTGTTGATCTTGGACGCTGTGATTTTTGCCAAACTAACTTAATGATTCTTCATCAAGTTGAAATAATTTTTCTTTATTTCTAATTTTCTGAGAGGTTTTATTAAGAATAAATCTCAGATTTTGTCAAATGCTTTCTTTTACATCACTTGATATTATCATATAATTTTTCTTCTTTAGCCTATTGATATGATAGATTTCCTATCGATATTCAAATGTTCAAAGGAAATTTAAAAAATACATAGAGCCTTATGTATCTGAAGTAAATTCCACTTGGTCATAATGTATACTTTTATATATATATTATGTGTTGTATTTGCTGCTATTTTCTTGAGTATTTAAGTTCATTTCATTGTTTTTATACCATCTTTGTCTGTTTGGGGTATGAGACTGATACTGGCCTTATAAATTGCTGTGGAAAGTGTTCTCTCTCTTTTATTTTCTGGAAAAGATTGTGTAAAATTTGTGTTAATTTTTAAATTTTGGTAGAAATCACCAGGGAAGCAATTTGAGTCTAAAAATTTTTTAGAGGACTTTTAAATTATAAATGACATTTATTTAATGGCATATTAACAATTTAGATCATTTATTTGATCTAGATTGAGTTTTAGTTCCTTGTGGTTTTCAAGGAATTGGTCTATTTCTACCAAGGTGTCAAATTCAATAGTGCAAAGTTGTTCACAGGATTCCCTTAAGATTCTTTTAATGGCTGCATGATCTGTAATGATGTATTACAGTTTATTCCAATATTGGTGATTTATGTCTTCTCACTTTTATTTTCTTCAGTCTTCCTAGAGGTTGATCAATGTTATTGATTTTTTAAAACTATCCAGCTTTTTGTTTCATTGATGTTTTCTATTGTTTTCTTATGTTCAATTTCATTGATTTCTGCTCTTTATTTCCTTCCCCTGCTTGCTTTCAGTTTTTGTCCTGTTTCTAGTCTCTCTATGCAGTAACTTACAGTATTGATTTGAGATCTTTCTTCATTTCTAATGTAAGCTCTGAGTGTGACAAATTTCCCTCTCCACACTGCTTTGCTATGTCCCAAATATTTTTGTGTTTTATTTTCTTTCCTTTTAGTCCAATGTATTTTTTTTTTCTGTCCTTTGATACTTTCTCTTTGTTCCTTTAATTATTTAGAAGGGTGATGTTTCATTTCCACATACTTAGGTATTTTACTGTGGTCTTTCCATTACTGACTACCTATTATGCTCTGGTTAGAGAATACACTCAGTGTGATACCAATGCATTTAAATTGTTGACATTTGTTTTATGGTCAGATATGGTATGTATTGGTGAATGTTCCATGGCATTTGAAAAAAAAATATGTTTTTTGCTATTGTTAAGTGTTCCAGGTATGTCATTTAGATCCTGTTGGTTGATTATATTTTTCAGAATTTCTGTATTCCTGTTGATTTGCATGTACCAATTCTATCAATTGCTGAAAACAGTGTTGAAGTCCTCAGTTATAATTGTGGAATTGTCTATTTCTTCTTTCATCTTTGAATTTTTGCTTCATATATTTTGAGGCTCTGTTGTTTTGTGTGCACACAAATCAAATTGTAATCTCTTCCTGGTGGATTGATTCTTTTATCATTATGTAATGTTTTATTTGTCTGTGGTAATTTTCTTTGCTCTGAAATCTTTTTATCTGATATTAATAGTACCAATTCTGCTTGGGTTTTCTGATTGGTTAAAAGGTATCATGTTGTGTGTGTGTGTGTGTGTGTGTGTGTGTGTGTGTGTGTGTGTGTCTGTGTGTGTGTTTCCATTTTCTTTTAACCTTCCTGTGTTATTGATTTTTAAGTGAATTTCTTGCAAATGGCATATACATGAACATGATTATGCTTATTATCCACTCTGCCAATTTCCATCTTTTGAGTAGTATATTTAGACCGTTTATATTGAAGGTATTTATTACCATTTTAAAGCTTAAATTTGCCATTTTGTTATTTGTTTTCTGATTGTCTTGTCTGTTTCCTCATTCCTATGTCTCTCTTTTCTTGCCTTTTAGTGGGTTTCTTGAACATTTTGGAAATCCTGTCTTGATTTATTTTTAGTGTTTCTTTGCAGTATATAGCAGGGTATCTTTTGTATAATCTTTGTAGTTGTTGTTCTGGGTCTCTGTTAATATGGATGTAGATATAAATGTAGATATTTCAACATCGTACTACTCAAGTAAGTGTACAGGGATATTGGTCTGTAGTTTCCATTCCATTTAGGTCCCTTAACCTTTCTCACTTTTAAATATATGAGTTTTAATACAAAAGATAAATGGAACAAAAAATGGTTCTTTAAAAAGATAAATAAAATTGATAGACCATTAGCAAGATTAACCAAAAAAAGAAGAGAGAAGATCCAAATAAGCTTAATTAGTAACAAAACGGGAGATATTACAACCAATACCAGAGAAATACAAATGATCATTCAAGACTACTATGAACACCTTTATGCATATAAACTAGAAAACCTAGCAGAGACGAATAAATTCCTGGAAATATACACCCTTCTAGACTAAACCAGGAAGGATTAGAAACTCTGAACAGACCATTAACGAACGGTGAGATTGAAATGGTAATTTAAAAAATTGCCAAAAAAAAGTCCAGGACCAGATGGATTCACAGTTGAATCCTATCAGACATTCAAAGATGAATTGATACCGATTCTATTTCTGCAATTCCCAAGATAGAGAAAGAGAGAATCCTCCCTAAATCATTTTATGAAGCCAGTATCACCCTAATACCAAAACTAGGAGAGGACATAACAAAAAGGAAAACTACAGACCAATATCCCTGATGAATATAGATGCATAAATCCCTAACACAAAACTAGCTAATCAAATTCAACAGCATATCAAAAAGATAATCCACCATGATCAAGTGGTTTTCATATGAGAGATGCAGGGATGGTATAACATATGAAGTCAATAAATGTGATACACCACATAAACAGAATTAAAAACAAAAATCACGTGATCATCTTAATAGACACAGAAAAAGCATTTGACAAAATCCAGCATCCCTTTTTGATTAAAATCCTCAGCAAAATCAGCATAGAAGGGACACTCCTTACTGTAATAAAAGCCATCTATGACAAACTCACAGCCAATATAATACTGAACAGGGAATAGATGAAGGCATTTCCTCTGAGAACTGGAACAAGACAAGGATGCCCACTCTCACCACTTCTATTCAACAAAGTACTGGAAGGCCTAGCCAGAGCAATCAGACAAGATAAAGAAATAAAGACCATTCAAATCAATAAAAAGGAAGTCAAACTGTTGCTGTTTGCTGATGATATGATTGCATGCTTACAAAACCTTAAAGACTCATCCAAAAATCTCCTAGAACTAATAAATGAATTCAGCAAAGTTTCAGGATACAAAATTAATGTACACAAATCAGTAGCCCTGCTATACACCAATAGAGACCAAGCTGAGAATCAAATCATGAACTCAACCCACTTTGCAATAGCTGCAAGAAAAGTAAAATACTTAGGAATATACCTAACCAAGGAGGTTAAAGACCTCTACAAGTTAAACTATAAAACACTGCTGAAAGAAATAGATGACACAAACAAATGGAAACATATCCCATGGTCATGGATGAATAGAGTCAATATTGTGAAAATGACTATACTGCCAAAAGCAATCCACAAATTCAATGCAATTCCCATCAAAATACCACCACCATTCTTTACAGAACTAGAAAAAACAATCCCAAAATTCACATGAAACCAAAAAGAGCCCTCATAGACAAAGCAAAAAGAACAAATCTGGAGGCGTCACATTACCTGACTTCAAACAGTCACCAAAACAGCACGGTACTGGTATAAAAATAGGCACATACACCAATGAAACAGAATAAATAAACCAGAAATAAAGCCAAATACTTACAGGCAACTGATCTTTAACAAAGCAAATAAAAACATAAAGTGGTTAAAGAACACCCTATTCAACAAATAGTCCTGGGATAATTGGTAAGCCACCTGTAAAAGAATGAAACTGGATCTTCATCTCTTACCTTATACAAAAATCAACTCAAGATGGATCAAGGTCTTGAATCTAAGACCTGAAACCATAAAAATTCTAGAAGACAACATCAGAATAACCCTTCTGGACATTGGCTTAGGCAACGAGTTCATGACCAAGAGCCCAAAAGCAAATGCAACAAAAACAAAGATAAATAAATGGGACTTAATTAAACCAAAAAGCTTCCTCACAGCAAAAGAAACAATCAGCAGAGTAAACAGACAACCCCCAGAGCAGGAGAAAATCTTCCCAATCTATATATCTGACAAAGGACTAATATCCAGAATCTACAAGGAACTCAAACAAATCAGCAAGAAGAAAACACACAATCCTATCAAAAAGTGGGCTAGGGACATGAGTAGACAAGTCTCAGAAAAAGATATACAAATGGCCAATAAAATATGCAAAAATGATCAACATTACTATAATCAGAGAAATGCAAATGAGAACCACAATGTGATACCACCTTACTCCTGCATGAATGGTCAAAATCAAAACAATAAAAAAAAATTGATTTTGGAGGGAATTTGGTGAAAAGGGAATACTTTTACACTGCTGATGGGAATGTAAACTATTACAACCACTATGGAAAACATTGTGGGTATTGCTTAAAGAACTAAAAGGAGAACTACCTTTTGATCCAGCAGTCTGACTACTGGGTATCTACCCAGAGGAAAATACGTCATTATACCAAATAGATACCTGCACCACCTGTTTATAGCAACACAATTTGCATTTGCAAAAATATGGAACCAACGCAAATGCCTATCATCAGTGAGTGGATAAAGAATTCACTATATATATACACACACACACACACACACACACACACATATACACACACACCACGGAATACTACTCACCATAAAAAGGAAAGATATAATGGCATTCGCAGCAACGTGGATGGAATTGGAGATCATTATTCTAAGTGAAGTAACTCAGAAATGGAAAACCAAATATCATATGTTCTCACTTAGAAGTGGAACTAAGCTATGAGGCTGCAAAGGTTTAAGAATGATACAGCGGACTTTGGGGACTCAGGGAAAGTGGTGGGAGAGGTATGAGGGATAAAAGACTACAAATTGGGTACAGTGTGTACTGCTCAGGTAACAGGTGTCCCAAAATTTTAGCAATCACCACTAAAGAACTTGTTCATGTAATCAAACACCACCTGTTCTCCAAAATCTATGGAAATAAAAAGTATGTAAATATGTGAATTTTATTCAGTTTCTTGAATCTGTAGGTTTGCATCTTTCACTAAATTTGGGAAGTTCTCACCCACTATTTCTTTAAATGCTATTTTAGCTCCTCACTCTTCTTCCTGCCCTTCTTTGACTACAATAATAGTAGTCTACAGAAACAGTCAATTTGTATTATTGACTACAATAATACAAATGCTAGTTCTTCTGCTATTGTTCCACAGGTCCTTGAGGCTTCCTTAATATATTTTAGTTTATTTTTCTCTGCTTTTCAGACTTTTTAAATTCAGTTGATCTTTCCTCAAGCTTACTGATATAAAATGCTTACAGTAAAAACATAAACCAAGAAATAAACCAAGAAAAGCCACCAAAGATTTACATTTCAATAAAATTGGCTAATTGGAGGAATTAGAACATTGCTTTTATTTATCACTTGTGATAGCCTATGAATTACAGAAATATCCTGTAGAATTTGAATTTATTCACTCTGCTGTTGGTTTTCCATATACTTCCTAGACATGGACCATGACTTCTGGTATCTCACCTTTTCTTTCTTTTTTGAAAATAACAACAACACACAAATCCAAATTCAGTGTAAATGAAACCATTAGGAAAAAAGTTATCTTCTCATTTTTTTAGCACATTCATACGTAACTGAAATGATTTATGTTCTTTAGTTTTCTTGGTATTGAAAATATGAGTGATCTTATCGACCAGTGCTGCTTGTGGTGGTGCTGTGGCTGTATGCTACCATCCAGATTCAGTGGTTCTTAGTGTCCTGAACCTCTATAGGGACAGCTAATGAACACTTTTTGGCACATGCTAAGAAGTCTGAAATAAGCACCATTATGATTTATTTCTATCTAAATTACTCCAATTTGGGAAAGGATGCTGAATTGCACTGATTTTCCATAAGACTAGCTCATTTTGATGAATACTAGTTTGTCTCTTGATGCAGGATATTAGAGAAACAGAAAATAAACACGTACACACACATATAAACGTCTCCAACCTTTTATTTTTGAATCAAACAATTGCTTTCTGTTTCTGTTACTGATTCAGTTGGTAATTAATACCATGCTCTACAATGAATGCCACTTGCATAATTTGAACATTCAACAATATTAATATTCCCTTTCTTAGAAACAAAAATGAACCAAATAACCTTTTAACAGATGTTTGAAGCATATTTTGTCATCGGATTGGGCATTTGTGCCTGTAAATAATAAAATGGTGAATTATTCTTTAAGTCTGCAGCTCTGTCAGTATTTTGCAATGTGATCACTTATATTGGAAGTAGGCTATATCATTATAAACTAATTTTCTGAGGAATTTATTTTGATGTAAAACTCTACCAAATATTCATTTTTCTCAACCTCTTCCTCATAATTATTATATTTGAAATCTGTAATTTAGAATAACTGCACATAAAACTGACAAGTGTCATTTGGCACAGTACCTTTTACATGCAAAATAGCCACTTAGGCTTATTGTTGCTAAACACGTATATACATGAAAATATTAAGGTGAATTTATTCAGCACAGAAATAAGCAGGGGAAACATTTAAATGTACTTTTACCTAAAAAACCATTAAATGGGCCAAGATATGGAAAAGACACTGAGAGGCACAAAACAAAAATTTTTCCTCATGTAATGTATTTTCTAGCTTGAAAAATGAGACATATCACTATCAAACAGTTACAACATAGTTTTAAGTTAAACAAAATAACAAGATGTAAATGTGAGACACGTCTAAGAAAGTATGCAGTTAAATGCCAAGTGAATGGTACATACAGTAAATCCTAAAAATTCAGAGAAGAGTCAAGATCCTGGAAGTCAGAATAAATCATGAAGCTCTCACCAGTCATCTTATTTGCAAGGATCATAGCAGTAAAGATATTTGTTTATGTGAAAATAATTGCTGTTTTAACCATTGAAAGTAGTAACGAGAAACCACAATAACTTTCACACCAACCAACTAGAATCATGAGGTGCTGAAGCTAGCCTGTTCTGGCTCCAATGAAAGATGATCATCAGCAAGTTTTACCAGCTCTGCATTCAGTCATGTTAGGTTAATAGCATGAAACTGTCCCGATTGGAAATATTTATACCCAAAAAAGGGGCAAATACTAAGAAAAACACACATATACACACACAGTTGATAAATTTACCAGCCTACCATCGTATGTAAGGGAACTTACCAAAATCTAGTTCAAATATTAATTTTATTTCTATTTAAAATGTTTTTGTTTTACATATGAGGAGGCTGAGGCCAAGGGGTTAAAGTGACTTCAGTAAGTCACACTGTGAGTAAATGACATCCTGATTTTCACATTTTTATAATCTAACCTTTGTTCAAACAATTTAATTATTTGTTGGTCTGACAGTTTTAGCCTATCATAGATCCTTGTTATACAGAAGTACAAGAAATCCTTACCATTCACTTTGTAGAACTATTAGGTTCTTTCTGACATGTGTTCCAGTAAAACTGATCCCTCTACCCATTGAGTCTCCCACATTTAACCATTACTCTGATTCTGTTCTCCCACCAGACCCTGGATCAATCTGTTTATTTCTACAATTTGGGAGTGTTCATAAAGTACTAGTAAAGAGAGTTTAAGCCACTAGAGAGATTTGCACTTAACTGATTATAGAGTATTGAGAAGGGATTGTATTATAGCTTAGTGATTTGAATCCAATATTCTCTCCAGCTAAGTTGGAGCTACTGCTTTTTCATCATGCAATTTTGCTACAACCCTAAATGCTGGAGAAATCCTGCTTATCAGTTAGAATGAGCTATATACTAGGCTGCAGTAACAACCTCCAAATCTGTGTGTCTTAACCAAAATATATTTCCCGTGTATGTTACATTGCTCTCTTAGGTTGACAGCAGCTCTGTTCCATGTCACTCCCACTCAGGGACTCAGGATGACAGAACCTCTACATCTATAATGTCACGAGAGCAGGAAAAAAGTAACATAGTTGATCACATATGGGCTCACCAAGTCTTCCGCCCAGAAGTAAACACCTCATTGCTGCTCATTTTACTCATCATGTTATATTGGCCAGTGGAAGTCTCATGGTCTAAGGGATGTAAAATTCCACCAGAATTGAAACATTGGTAACAGCCCTAAAGATTACCACAGCTTAGGTATCTACCATTAATAACTGGAGAGAGTAAAAGTTTTGGCTAAATTTGAATGATAAAAAACAATCTATATAACTAAACTGTATTTGTCTTGTGTCTTATGTGTGTAATTCTCTCTGATTGAGATAATATCAATATCTACTATAAAATCAGTACAAAAGTATATTTTTTTTAAAGGAGGAACATGATTATTTCTAAGTGAGCTGTGCCCAAACTGTATCTCTAGGAGAGAGCTTTTATTCATTTACATAGTTCAATTTCTCTTTCAAATTCACTTTATTGTTATGAATGTAGAGTGATACCCAGCCCATCACAAACAGAGATGGTTAGGTTTCTAAAGGTAATTTCTGCCTGAGGGCTTTGTGTTTTCATCATCTCACTTTCTTTTGTTTTTAGTTCTTGCTGTTGTTGGACTTCCTGACCTATTATATGGCAGTGACTCTGGGTTGACGTATCCTTATTTTTATTTTATTTCCCCCTGTGGAAGAAACTAGTATAGAAGGTCAGCCTAATCTCCAACTCTCCTGAACATGACAGGTTCTCTACAACTTGAGACTTGTAAACGTCAATGAATTATATCCTCCATTCCCCTCAACTAAAATGCATTCCCTACACTGCTGATAAAGTAGAAGACCTATGTGGGGTGGGGAAAATTAGGAGTATAATCCTACGAAGGATATCCATACTTCACGACTCCAAGACCCAAAGGTTTGACTGTCCTTGGCCATATTAAGCCACAATTTTTTCCCATTTTTGTTTGTTTGCTTTTTCTTTTTAAGCCAGATGCTGGTTGAGTGACAAAGTCACGTTCACAAGCATGTTACATGATGGCACTAATTTCATTTTGAAATATCACATTTTATTAATGATAGATAAATGTATTATGTACAAATTCTACTTACATGTTATTGGTATATATAAGCATGTAACTTGAAAACATTCTTTTAGTACTTTTTATATACACTAGAGTTTCAGAAACATTTCTTTTTGGAAAATTTTTAAATTGACAATGTCTCTAGTTAAATGTTAATTTCTACAGCAATTTAAATGGGTTTTCTTTGCAAATGTTCTTAGATACAAATAATAGACCTACATATTTTTAGAACTGAGAAACTTAATTCAAGTCACATCTACATTTTACCAGTTAGAATGATATGGTTTGGCTCTGTGTCCCCACCCTAATCTCATGTCAAATTGTAATCCCCATATGTCAGGGGAAGGGCCTAGTGAGATGTGATTGCATAATGAAGGCAAATTTCCCCCTCACTGTACTCATGACAGTGAGTGAGTTCTCACAAGATCTGATGGTTTAAAAGTGTGGCACTTCCCTTCTCACTTTCTCTTTCCTGCCACCTTGTGAAGAAGGTACTTGCTTCTCCTTCACTTTCTGCCATGATTGTAAGTTTTCTGTGGCCTCCTCAGCCATGCAGAACTGTGATTTAATTAAACTCTTTCATTTATAAATTACCCAGCCTCCAGTAGTTTTTTATAGCAATGTGAGAATGAACTAATACAGAAGACTGGTACTGAGAGTAGGGTATGGCTATAAAGACACCTAGAAATGTGGAAGCGACTTTGGTAACAAGGAAAGGTTGGAACAGTTTGGAGGGCTCAGAAGAAGAGAGAAACTTGAAGGAAAGTTTGGAACTTCCTACAGACTTGTTGAATGGTTGTGATCAAAATGCTGATAGTAATATGGACAATGAAGTCCAGGCTAATGTGTTCAGACAGAGATGAGGAACTTATTGGGAACTGGAGTAAAGGTCACTCTTGCTATACGTTAGCAAAGAGAATGGAAGCATTTTGCCTCTGCCCTAGAGATCTGTGGAACTTTGAACTTGAGGGAGATAATTTAGGGTATCTAGTACAGGAAATTTCCAAACAGCAAAGCATTCAAGATATGACCTGGCTTTTTCCAATAATGTATGCTCATATGTGCTCATAAAGAGAGGATCTGAAATTGGAACTTATGTTTAAAAGGGAAGCAGAGAATAAAAGTTTCAAAAATTTGCAGCCTGACCATGTAGCAGAAAAGAAAAACTCATTTTCATGGGAAGAAATTCAAGCTGGCTGCAGAAATTTGCATGAGTAAGGAGTAGCTGAATGTTAATAGCCAAGACAATGGGGAAAATGTCTCCAGGAAATTTCAGAGATCTTCACGGCAGCCCTTTCCATCCCAGACCTGGAGGCCTAGGAGGAATAAATGGTTTTGTGTGCAGCCCTGGGACTTGGTGCCCTGTGTCCCAGCGGCTCTAGATCCAGCCATGGCTAAAAGAAGCAAAGGTACAGCATGGACCATTCTTTCAGAGGGTGCAAGCCCCAAGCTTTGGTGGCTTCCATGTGATGTTGAGCCTGTGGGTGCACAAAGGTCAAGAGTTGAGGCTTGGCAGCCTCTACCTAGATTTCAAAGGATGTGTGGAATTACATGGATGTCCAGGCAGAAGTCTGCTGCAGGGAGCCCGGGAGCCCTCATGAAGAACCTCTACTAGAACATGCACTGGAGAAATGTGGGGTTGGAGCCCCCACACAGAGTTCCACTGGGGCAGTGCCCACTGGAGCTGTGGGAAGAAGGTCACCATCCTTCAGACCCCAGAATCATAGATCTACTAACAGCTTGCACTGTGTGCCTGGAAAAGCTGCAGGACTCAACACCAGCCTATGAAAGCAGCCGAGGGGCTGTACCCTGTACAGCCACAGAGGCAGACCTGCCCAAGGCCTTGGGAGCCCATCTATTGTGTCAATGTGGCCTGAATGTGTGACATGGAGTCAAAGGAGATTTTGGAGCTTTAAGATTTAATGGCTGCCCTGTTGGGTTTTGGACTTGCATGGGGCCTGTAGCCCCTTTGTTTTGGCCAATTTCTCCCATTTGGAAAGGGAGCATTTACCAATGGCTATATCCACATTGTATCTTGGAAGTAACTAACTTGTTTTTTGTTTTACAGGCTCACAGGTGGAGGGCGCTTTCCTTCTCTCAGATGAGACTTTGGACTTGGAATTTTGAGTTAATGCTGGAATGAGTTAAGACTTTGGGCAACCATTGGGAAAGCATGATTGGTTTTGAAATGTGAAAAGGATATGAGATTTGGGAGGGGCAAGCAACAGAATAATATGGTTTGGCTCTGTGTCCCAACCCAAGTCTCATGTCAAATTGTAATCTTCATTTGTCAGGTAAGGAGCCTGGTGGGAGGTGATTGGATCACGGGGGGAGATTTTTCCCTTGCTGTTCTTTTGATAGTGAGTGAGTTCTCATGAGATCTGATGTTTTAAAAGTATGGCTCTTCCCTTCTTGCTCTCTCTCTTGCTGCCTTTTGAAGAAGGTGCCTTGCTTCTGCTTCACTTTCTGCCATGATTGTAAGTTTCCTGAGGTCTCCCTAGCCATGAGTAACTGTGAGTCAATTAAACCTCTTTTCTTTATAAATTGCTAAGTCTCAGGTAGTTCTTTATAGCACTGTGAGAATGGACTAATAATCTAGGGAGTATTAAGGTTCTGAAAGGTTTTTTACAGTAAGGAAAGAAGAATTTCTGGGAAGCCTTTGTCAACTAAAAAAAGAAAACATTTTCAATGGGCAACATCAAGGGAAAACAATAAGAGTAACAATATGTTGGCCAGGCATGGTGGATCACACCTAAAATCCAAGCACTTTGGGAGGCCAAGGTGGGCAGATCATTTGAGGTCAGGAGTTTGAGACCAGCCTGGCCAACATGGTTAAGCCCTGTCTCTACCAAAAATTAAAAAAATAGCTGGGTGTGGTGGCAGGCACCTGTAATCCCAGCTACTTGGGAGTCTGAGGCAGGAGAATCACTTGAACCTGGGAGACAGAGGCTGCAGTGAGTTGAGATTGTGCCACTGCACTCCAGCCTGGGCAACAGAGTGAGACTCCATCTCAAAAAAAAGGGGGGGGGTAACAATATTATATGAATCACTTATTTGTTCATGTTTAGGATGTCTTATCTGTGCTTTTTAAAGGTAGATAATAACTATCGTAGTACAGCTTTGCTTACTAGGCTTGAAATCCATATTTATCAAGTGACTGTTGTGTAGTGCTGCCTAGAGGCTGTATTAAGAAAGATTCTGAGGACACATAAAGCCTTGGCATCAAGGTGCTGTGATTATTTGTTTATGTCTGCCTGGCTCAGGGAATGAGAGAAACGGCACGTGTGCTGCACTTTGTTGTGCCTGAAGTACCCAAAGTATAAGCAAACGTACTGGTTAGGAATACCATAGTTTAATTTTGCCCATGACACTTGATAAAGAGTATAAAAACCTTTGATTAGCTTTGTGTATTCCATTTTCCTGTCAATACATTGAATAGTTTGTTTAAAAAGGGTTTTAAAGATTTTCTTTTAAATCAGAAATCAAATGCGTTGGTGGTCACCTTGCACTGGTTGGATGAAGAACAGGGAATTGAAATAGCTGTTATCCAATGATTTCCTATAATATTTGGGGATTGCTAAAGAAGGATACTGTGTAGAAACAATTCTAAAACATGTTTCTGAGAGTAGTTAATTGGAGAAAACCCCCTTGCAATTTGTTCTTGGAAGATCTACATTTAAAACTGTATTCTGCACCCTGCCATCCCTGCAAAAAAAAAAATAAAAAGAAAACACATTGTGATTTATAGCAGAGAAAGTTTCAAGAAGTGGCCCTTCAGGACATCTCTGAAGCATTACTATATTTTCTTCTAGTTTATGAGTAGTAAGGACACTGAAAATTGTTGCAGGGGAAACAAAAGGAAATTACGAAGCATTTGTTGTACAATTCCCCAGACACAGGGACAGTGAGAAGATAATGAATCCTTTACAATCAAGGACACATAAGTTAAGAAAGAAAGAACTCAGCCAAAAATATGTATGTCATAGACTGTATTGTAGGCATTTACAACCAAAAAATATGTATACGCTAATAAAGTAAAATAAATCTGGGTATATTATATAATTTCAAACAACAGTTGTAAGTAACTTTGTCTCAATTTTACATTTTCTCAGCATGAAGTTCAATATGGTAGCTTTGACTTGGAATACGAGTCAGGAATCCCACATTTGAATCCTAGATTTTTTTACTGACTGGCTATGTGATTTCTAGCCAGCTGCATGATGTGTCTAGACTTTACCTTTATCTCTTAAACTGTCCTGTTTGGATTAAATAATCTCTAAAATACATTTTTAGTCTAAAAGGCATGATGATGTTATGTAAAGCAGAAAGGACACCCACCTGCACACCAAAACAAGTGGTCAGAGATTGCACTTGGTGGGAAAGAATGAACTTGAAGACAAGCCTAAAACTGATGGAAATATGCTCCTATTGGCTTTTCTGGATTGGCAGTTTAAAGAAGATTGGGAAACTGATTACTCTTTGTCTTGGTGCACCTTGAAAGCACTCAGGCTTGCTCCTGGTTGGCACCATAAAGAAGAAAGCATTGGGTCAGGAAGGGCACAAGGTGCTGGGGAAGCAGACCCACAGTTTCCATTTAAGCACCTGTAGCTCTCAGTTGCTTCTCTGGAGAAGGTACACTTCTTTTTTTTTGAAACAGAGTCACACTCTGTCACCCAGGCTAGAGTGGCATGATCTCAGCTCACTGGAACCTCCACCTTCTGGGTTCAAGCAGTTCTCCTGCCTCAGCCTCCTGAGTAACTGAGATTACAAGCACCTGCCACTATGCCCAGCTCATTTGTATTTTCAGTAGAGATGGGGTTTCACCATGTTGACCAGGCTGGTCTTGCACTCCTGACCTCGTGATTCACCCACCTTGGCCTCTCAAAGTGCTGGGATTGCAGGCGTGGGCCACTGTTCCCAGCCTTGAAGGCACACTTATGTTGTCCTAAAGTAGGAATGAGACACCCCCTCCTCAAAGTGATAGAGTCACTAAAGTATGACTGTCCCTGCCTGTGGAAACACTTCAATCACCTGTGGGACATCTAGCCCTGACCCTCATCTTCAGAATTTATTTCAATCCCTGGGGGGCATGTTGCATCCATCCAAGCTACCGGGGCAGAAAAAGATGAAAAGTCACTTTATAAGAGACTTTATAAGAATTGCTATAAGAATTTTAGCCTGGGTGAGAAATTGAGAATGGAAATCAGTAAGTGATGCAAGAGATTTTACAAATGATGATCAATAGAATTTGCTGATGGATTAGTGGGGCCAAAAGTTAGAAGGGCCAGAATGAGAAATATCCTTTCCTTAATGTTGAAACCAGGGAACTGGATGATTTCAATGTAGAACTAGGTAGAATATGAGCCTGTAAATGACCTCTTTCCAGGGAACTAATCTTGCCAGATACTAGCCCAGCCCACACCCCAGACCTTCACCCCACACTGCCCAGTTGTCCTCTAGCACAGCACTGTATTTCCTTTATCAGAGCCTGTATTTTATTATGCATTTTTAAAAATGTATGTGTGGTCTCTGTTTTGCACTACAGTGTTATCTCTATGAAGACAAGATTTCATCTTTCTTGTTCACACATGTCTGGGGCATAGTAAGTGCTCAATAAAATGTTTATTCAATCAGCTAATTAGTGAATTAGAGTTTCACAAAAAAGAGCAACATAGTCAAATAAAATTGAGAAATGCGGCATACTATATACCCCTCTTGTGGAATATGAACAAATAGTTTTCTTAATAACTTCATTTATTTTATGTGTGTTAAAAAAAAACTGGAATACCTCTTTATTTCAGATATATCAATGTTTACAATAGGAATTTTTTTTTCAAAATAATTTTCTGTTTTGAAGACAATAATAATAGAAGTGGCATGTGGTTATGGCAAAAATCCAAATATATCATGGCTGAACTGAAAGAACAGTGAGATGTGTTAGTTTTCTCTAATAATATACAATAAACTATCAAAAACTCAATGGCTTAAAAGACAACATAAATTTATTATCTAAAACTTTCAGAAATCAAAAGTCCTAAAATCCATTTGTTGGAATAGCTGTGTGACTTCTGGAGGCTCCAGAGGAGAATCTGTTGCTTGCTTTTTCTACCTTCTAGGATATATTGGTCCATTTTCACACTGCTGCTGAAGCCATCCCCAAGACTGGGCAATTTACAAAAGAAAGAAGTTTAATAGACTTACAGTTCTAAACGGCTCGGAAGGCCTCACAATCATTGTGAAAGGTGAAAGGCACATCTCATATGGTGGCAGACAAGAGAAAAATTCTTGTGCAGGGAAACTTCCATTTTTAAAACTATCAGATCTCGTGAGACTTATTCACTATCACGAGAACAGCATGGGAAAGACCCACCCCATGATTCAATCACTTCCTACCAGGTTCCTCCTGGACACGTGGGAATTGTGGGAGTTACAATTCAAGATGAGATTTGGTTAGGGACACAACCAAATCATATCATAGAAACTCTCTGCCTTCCTTGGTTTGTGGGCCCTACCGGTGATGGCATCTTTCAGACTTCTGATTTGTCTTCACATCTCCTCTGACTCCTCCTCTTCTGCCACCCCTTAGAAGGATCCTTATGATTACATTGGACCCACCAGGATAATCTCAGATCACCTCCCCAATTTAACATCCCTAATTTAATCATACCTGCAAAGCCCCATTTGCCATGCAAGATAACATATTCACAGGTTTCAGGGATTATTCTGTGAACATCTTTGGGGGACCACTCTTCTGTTTATCACAAGGGGAATTCTGATTAAAATCACTGGATTGAACTTAAGTAGTAGATTTATTGCAAGAATGTCCTCACATCTTCACCACTCACCATATTGAAGCCTTTGAAATGTCTCTTTGTAGTTCTGTCCACCAAGATTTCCTCACTACTTGAATCTGGATTGCCCTTGCGACCTGTTTTGGTGAATAGACTATGGTGGAAGTGATGCTGTGCCATGCACAATCATAAGGGTTATTTGCTTCTGCTTTTGCCTTTGGAAAGCTCATCCTAAGAACCATCAGAGAACAAGCCTAGGACAGCCTGGAAGATGAGAGAACCATGACTTGGACAAACTCATCACCTCAGCAAACAGCTGGTCAACCAGCTGACATTCTGATATATGAATCAGACCATCCTAGACAAATCAGAGTCCAGCCAACTTGTCAGCTCACCATAATACCTAAGTGAGTCCAGGAGAGGTCGGATAAATTACCTGAATTATGAGATTTCAGAGATTACCAGAATTCAGAGATTACCTGAATTATGCAGCTGATTCAAGGACTCTCAGCAATAGTCAATATTTATTGCTTTAAGACACTCAGTTTTAGAGTCGTTTGATAGTCTGTCACATAAAATAGTATAATGATATCAGTGTTTATCTCCACTTCTCTCAAAAACTCAATCTACTGACGATAAAGGGTTGTATCCATCACTGTTGTTTTGTTTTTATCCCACAAGAATAAAGAAAAAATGGAAGGAATAGAGAAACATTTTGGAAGCTCAAAAACAAAAGGACCACTTAATGATGGATTTAGCAGACACACACACACACCTGCACACACACACACACACACACACACACACACACACAAGCTGGCTTAGCAATAGGAAAACAATGAGAAGAAATGCAATTCTTTGTGCAGAAAGTCCAAGATGATCAGAGATTTACAGCACCAGTGCTCTTGCAAGGATATGTTTGTGTGAGAGAGACATAAAACTAATAATTTTTTAAAGTCCCTTTGAGAAACATAGTTTGAGATCCAATCTCCACTCTCTCCATAGGCCACCCAGAGAAAAGGAGTGAAGTTTTATTATTCTTCACTTCTTTGGTATGAATGAGATAAAAAGAGGGCCTCTGGAGTAGAGAACATCAGGCATAGTTGAGGGTCCTAATGAAGGCTGAGAAAGAGTTAAGTGAAATCTCATATTCTGCATGTTGTGATCTCCAGCTCTCTTTTTCCACTCACCTCTCAGAACTCAGAAAGTCAATCTTACTGAGAAGAAAGAAAGAAAGAAAGAAAGAAAGAAAGAAAGAAAGAAAGAAAGAAAGAAAGAAAGAAAGAGAGAGAGAGAGAGAGAGAGAGAGAAAGAGAGAGAGAAAGAAAGAAAGAAAGAAAGAAAGAAAGAAAGAAAGAAAGAAAGAAAGAAAGAAAGAAAGAAAGAAAAGAGAGAGAAAGCAAGCAAGCAAGCAAGCAAGCAAGAAAGAAAGAAAGAAAGAAAGAAAGAAAGAAAGAAAGAAAGAAAGAAAGAAAGAAAGAAAGAAAGAGAAAGAAAGAAAGAAAGAAAGATTATTTCCACGTAAATGTGATCCAGATACAGAAAAGACCCAGATACTGATATCTGTGCTCCTCCAATGGAATGGCCAGTCCCTCCAATTAACCCTAAAGTGGAGCTCACGACTGATCAGAGCGTGGCACAGAGCTTATTCTGCTTTTTGGTGCACCACATTTAATGTAACCAGTCACCGATGAGTGTTCGATTTCCATGGAAATTCTCTAACACAAAAGACAGAGGTCAAGACAAATACAAAGAAAAAGGTAACCTGAAGGAGGCAGACAATGCAGAAAGGTGTTTTGTTTTAGTCTAGAGAGTTGACAATTAAAAAAAAAAAAACGAAAAGAAAAAAGAAAAATGCAATATTTGTAAGTAAATGTGTTTGTTTTTTCTAGGGCTGACTTCTTAGGAGACACAAGAAATGACATATAAGAACATAAAGAAAAAAAGGGAGTTTTTTAAAAACTTTATCATTAATATTATCTTAGAGGTAAGTAAAGATGGTACATTCATGAGAAGGAAAAACAAGAAACTATCAAAACTCAAAGAGCAAAGAGCAAATGCTAGAGAATTCAAAATATGCTCAAAGAAATTTAAAGTCTCAAAGAATGGTTGAATGACAGAGAATTGGAAATATGCCAGAAAGTAAAACAAATCCTAAAAAAAGATAGAAAAGGGGGAAGAACAAAACAATGAAATAGAGCATAGGAGATTTGGGGAATCAGTCCTGGAGATTCAATATTTATACAGACATTCAGAAAGAAAGAATAGAAGCAAGAGAAAAAGTTATCAAAGAACAAATGCAAGATCATTTACCATGATTAAGGCATCCATCGAGTGGGTGTTCAGCACCATGGATAAAAGAAGACTCACACCAGGTCTCAGCATTGTGAAATTTTGGCACAGAGGCAGAAATGAGACCACACAAATTTCCATAAAAATTTTAAAATGTTATGTGAAGCCAATCAGAAATTAGAATTCCTTCACACTTATCGCAGCAGTATGGAAGTCTAAGAGACGGGAATGCTACCTTCAAAACTACTAGGGATTTTTTTCCTCAACAGTCCCAGTTATTTCTTGCTACATAGCAAACAATTCCAAACCTCTAAATCATATGTTTTTCTCCCAAATCTGCACTTTGGATAAGATTCATAAGAGAACGTTTTCTTGCTCCCTGTAGCATGAACCAGGATGGTGTGACTGGTCAGGAGAATTCCCTTCCAAGTGAGCTTACTCACGTGACTGGTGAGTTGCTGCTGCTATCATTTCTACTTCATGTGGGTGTCTCCACTGAGTGGTTTCTGCTTCCTCACAGTATGAGGAACCCAACCCACTGGACAGGTTCCTAGAGTAACTGTCTCAAGGAAAAAAAAAATAAGAAGAAAACCCTAACACTAGACAACATTTTGTGTCTTACCCTTGGATGTCACATAGCGTCACTACCACCAGAGTCACGTATCTGTTCAGATTCAGATCAGGAAACAGAGACCACCCTCCCATCTCTATGAGAGGAGCATCGAAGTCACATTCTAATAGCATGTGGGATGCGAGCTGTTGTAGTTACTTTTGGAAAACATAATATCCACATCCACCCAGAATTCCATACCCAGATAAACTATTTATTAATTAAGTGCAAAGGTTGAATGAAGATATTTTTCAAACATGTCAGATGTTAGAAAATTTGCCTCCCAGGTACTTATTCTCAGGAATATGTAGGAGAATGTGCCTTACCAAGACATGAGAATAAACCAACAAATATGAGGATTGAAATCCAGGAATGCAGAAGCTTCATAGAGACTTCATAGAGAGATGAAGGACTCCCCAGGATGGTGACGGGTGATCTCAGAGTGGCAGTTGTCTATCACTTGTAAAGACCAACCTGGACAGAAGGCTCTGGGAGTGATATCTCCAAGAATATCCCATTTTTACAATGTAGGGTGTTTGATTGTATTGAGGAAGATTTAATCTATTAGGGAAGAAACTGAGGTTAGAGATGGACACATAGAAAACTAAGGAGACAAAGACATAAGACAGTCAAATTCAAGAAAGAGTTTTCAAGGCAAGAAAAGCAATTCTATCCTACTGACTTAAGTAAGAATAGTGTTTATATGGTCATAAAACATCAACATTAAATACCTATAGAACTAAAATTCTGCTGGATTTGTATTGAGAGAATGGGATGCGTGGTTGAAATGTGGATGTGGATGGGAGTAGGGGAGATTAAAGAAAACTAAGTCATTATTTTCTACAATAGGAAATGAATAGTTGAGATCTAAAATTTAGACATCAGGAAGTTGTCATGTAAGTATGCCTCTTAGAGACATTGATAAATAAATTTATAAAGTGATCTGAAAGTGCTTGCCTCTGGTAAATGGGATGAGTGGGGAAGGATGACCAGGGAATGAATAAAAAGAATGCTATTTTCATAAACCTCATTACACTTTTTTTTTTTTTTTTTTTTTTAATGGAGTCTCACTCTGTTGCCCAGGCTGGGATGCAGTGGTATAATCTCTGCTCACTGCAGCCTGAGCCTCCCGGGTTCAAGTAATTCTTGTGCCTCAGCCACCTGAGTAGTTGGGATTACAGGGGCCTGCCACCATGCCTGGCTAATTTTTGCTTTTTTTGTACAGATGCGGTTTCACCATGTTGGCCAGGCTGGTCTTGAACTCCTGTCCTCAGGCGATCCACCTGCCTTGGCCTCCCAAAATGCTGAGATTACAGGCGTGAGCCACCGCACCCAGGCCCCTCATGAAACTATTTGACTCTCAAGAATAAGGAATAGGGAAACCAACATTTTTCCTTGGAGAGCACATTGTGGTTTTCACTCTCTATAATCACCACCAGATATGTTACCAGGGTCTCTGGGAGGAAAGGGCAGAGGGTCTGGCTGTGTGTATGGCAGTGGAGCTGCTCCTATCTTCCCACAGCTGCCTACCTCACCCAGAAGCTGCAGGAGCACTTCCCAGCTTCCCGTGCACCCAGGGCTGGTAGAGGACAGAGGGCCTGCACCAAAGGTGTCCTCATCTGTTTCTCGCTGCCTCCATGGCCTTAGAGGAGAGAATTTACTTCTTAAAATTGACCTTTGATAAATGGGACAGAAATAACTATCACTTCCAAAAAAACTCATTAAGCTTCCTGGGAAATATGGATGTAAATAAAATATTGATTAAAAGCTAAAAGGATTTTAATTAGGTTACTTAGTTTAATAGTTTAATTTGGCAGAAACAGACAACTTGGACAAGGTTCTTTGTGTAAGCACATTTCAATTCACTAATTAAAATTTCAGATGGCAATCTGAGATTAGCAAAGGGATCTTCAAAGGCAAGCAAGATGCCCATTTATTTTATTTTATTAAAAAAAAACCTCAAAGCAATTGTAAGATGTTACTTTGAGTCCTCTCTTGGAAATAATGTGAGTGCCTGAATACATTGTAACCCACTTTGGTCCATATACCATCTGTAATTAATTTATAGTGAACAGGAAAGATAATTTGGTGGCAAACATCACATAAATTATACTTTTATTAAAGAATCTCCTGTGTTTTTAACAGAACAGAGAGAATTGGTCTTTTGCAGATACAGTGTTATTAAGTAGGAGAAATTAACTCCTAAACATGTAAAACTCATAGCACAGAGAAATGTTATTTATTCACCCCAATTCAGCTAGTGCATGAACTATTTTGAAAGGAGACACCCAGTGAACCTCTATTTTGAGTTCCTATTAGGTAATTAGATATCAATATACTAAATGGCATACTTCAAGGTCAGAGCTATGTCTGCACTCTGTTTAACACGGTGCAGCACACAGAGTATATCAGTGGGGATAGTGATTACAAGGACAGACTCTAGAGTCACATGCCAGGGCTCAAATCCTGGTTTGCCACTAAATAGTCACATGACCTAGGGCAATTTAAATAGCATTTCTATGTCTTAGTTCCCACATTTATAACATAGAAGAGGTAATAATTTTACCGACTTTGCAGAATGATGATGAGGATTAAAAGCATACATTTAAAACAGTAAGTGGGCCGGGCGCGGTGGCTCAAGCCTGTAATCCCAGCACTTTGGGAGGCCGAGACGGGCGGATCACGAGGTCAGGAGATCGAGATCATCCTGGCTAACACGGTGAAACCCTGTCTCTACTAAAAAAATACAAAAAACTAGCCGGGCGAGGTGGCGGGCGCCTGTAGTCCCAGCTACTCGGGAGCCTGAGGCAGGAGAATGGCGTAAACCCAAGAGGCGGAGCTTGCAGTGAGCTGAGATCCGGCCACTGCACTCCAGCCTGGGCGGCAGAGCGAGACTCCGTCTCAAAAAAATAAATAAATAAATAAATAAATAAATAAATAAATAAATAAATAAATAAAAATAAAACAGTAAGTGAAGCTGTGGAATGTGATCATATCTAATAAATGTCAGTTCCATACATAAGTAAATTAGAGTGGTAGAATTGCAGAAAATTGAAAATTTGTTATTTTTAATGGGAGACAAAGAAAAAGAATAATAATCACGGACTATATTTTAAGATAGATCTAGATTCAAATCCTCACTCTAATGTTCGTTAGCTGTGTGTGCCTTGAGCAAGTCACTTAACTGCTGTGCTTCAATTTCCTTTTATACAAATGATGATAACCACACCTCACTCAGAATGTTATGGAAGAGTCAATCATGTTAAGGCCCTATACAAAACTTGACCCATAGGACTTATTCAACAAATGTTAAGTTACCATCTTTTCTCTTATACAATAAATAAAAGAATAGGGCCGGGCACGGTGACTCACACTTTTAATCCCAGCACTCTGTGGGGGCCAAGGCAGGTGGATCACGAGGTCAGGAGATAGAGACCATCCTGGCTAACACGGTGAAACCCTGTCTCTACTAAAAATACAAAAAATTAACCCGGTGTGGTGGTGGGTGCCTGTAGTTCCAGCTACTTGAGAGGCTGAAGCAGGAGTATGGCATGAACCCGGGAGGCAGAGCTTGCAGTGAGCTGAGATCACACCACTGCACTTCAGCTTGGGCGACAGAGCGAGAGACGTCATCTCAAAAAAATAAATACATAAAAATAAAAATAAATAAAAAAAGAATAGAGGACATATGTCTGGTGAACTATACTATAAAAATTTATAGATGTGGTGACTCAAGGTGGTTTCTTCCATTACTTTAAATTCTGTAGGAAGGACTTCAGTGATGTATTGATTTTATGAAAGCTACCCAAACACAGGAGGGCCTGCATATGCCCTGATACAATCAAAATCCATCACTCATCCGTTATAGAAGAGGCAGCATTTTGATTCACACACACATTAATTGTACATGTCAAAAATGCTGGTATTTACATAAAAAATCATCAGCACTTTTGTACAAAAGCCATGACAGTGGGATGACATTCATTCCCTCTTTAACAACTTCAGAGAAAGTGCTGAAGGCACTAATCCCACCTCACAGCTGTGTTTGTGACCTCAGCCCAAATATTTCACTGATATCATGTTAAGATACTGGGTTGAAATTCTTTTTCTTTTTTTTTTTTTTTTTTGAGACGGAGTCTCGCTCAGTCGCCCAGGCTGGAGTGCAGTGGCCGGATCTCAGCTCACTGCAAGCTCCGCCTCCCGGGTTTACGCCATTCTCCTGCCTCAGGCTCCCGAGTAGCTGGGACTACAGGCACCCGCCTCGTCGCGCGGCTAGTTTTTTGTATTTTTAAGTAGAAACAGGGTTTCACCGTATTAGCCAGGATGGTCTCGATCTCCTGACCTCGTGATCCGCCCGTCTCGGCCTCCCAAAGTGCTGGGATTACAGGCTTGAGCCACCGCGCCCGGCCCCTGAAATTCTTATGTGATGCTGATTTCCACATAAATTTCCAAATACCTTTCATTGATTCAAATGCAACTGAATGGAGATAAAACCATTGGTTTCAGAAGGAAAGTCAACATATTTCCTATGATTATCACCAGTAAATAAGGCAACCAGACACCCCTTTGTTTATTTTTAATAAAGTCTTTATTAGGCCAAAAATCATGAAGATGAAAAACAGAGAGAAGTGAGAGGGAAACCTGTATATCAAATATTCAAAGAACTGAGATTTTTAATCTGGTTTTACATCCCCCTAATCTATGTAATTTGAATATTACAACCATTTTGGTATAGCCAAAGATTTCTCTTCATCATTCAAAATTGTCGGTTTCTGTTTTGAAGGTCTTGGTTTAGCAGAAAGTTGGAACAAGTCGCCTTCCCAGAGTTTTATTTTTTCTAACACTTAGGTCAAATTTTTCTAATGTTCCCATTTACTCCTTTAAAACTCAGCTTCTGTTGGAATCTGCCAAAGCCTTCTTCTTTCTTCCTACCACTTTCTGAACCCATAATCTGTGCCACTCAATTAACATGTATTTTCAACCTATGACATGTGCCCAATTTATCTTAATAACAACAGGGACAAGTAAAAGAAATATTAAGACCATGACCTTGTGAAATGTATATTATAGCTTGAGAGGCAAAAACCAATGTATACAAACAGAGAAAGTGTAAGACAACATGTAATGAAAAGCATAATTGTGTAGCTCAGGGCATATATGAACAGGATGACCCAATAAAATATGCTTATAAAGCCAGGTGGGGTTTCAAACTCCCTTTACTGGAATGGGATTACAGGTCATTTCATTCTGCCTCCCACATGTACCATGTACCACTCTATAGTAATGAAACGGAAATCACTCACCATACACACAAATCTTTTCACTATTGAATAAATAAATACATACATATTTAAAGTCCAACTTTTTTGTAAATTAAAAAAATCTAATTAATATTTTTTCCCCTGATTTGGTAAAGTATTATAGATCCTGTGGGGCGAACCAATTGGTGGCTAGGTTTAATGACACAAGGCAATCACTGACTGCAAAGGTTTTTTTTCTCCAACAAAAGCCATATTCTATTAGTATTCAGTAAATCCTTGAAACAGACATAAGCTCAAGCCACCAGGCAGCTCTTTGTCTGTCATTATCGGCTGTTCTTTGATGAAACTGCTATCTTGGAAAATGCATCTGCCTTCCTTGGGAGATTGTTAAGCACTGAAGAATGAATGAACCTGCAATTTCTAGGCTGTGTAGTTTTGCTCTGAATAGCAACCAATGGAAGAAGGTAAGTGTGGCATCTCTGATCAGCCTGATCCTGAAATAAGAAGGTTGTACAACCAATTTCAAAGCCAGTTTTTGTTCATTGGGTAAAAATTCACTACATCCCATATATCTCCTAAGGGACTCTATCTATTTTTCATTTTTTTCCTTAAAAGTAAAAGAAAACCTACTCAACTAATAAAAACAAACCTTTAATTCCAGCAAGGCAAGATGATAATGCAATTTTAACTCAAGCTTCATTTGAAATTAACTGATTAGAATATCCTAGATGATGAAATGCTAGGTTAGTCATCCTTGGAAACTGAAGTTATCCTTTGGTGCTTGAATAGATATCTTTGAACATTATTCTTCCCATCTCCTCTAAATTTCACTTTCAAGTCCTTTCCTCTAGTCTCCAGTGTCATTGTGCGGAACTATAGTGATAGTGCCCATTGTTCCCCCAAAGTCATAGTTGTACAGATTCGTGTTTCCACTGTGAACTTCTGACATGAGATTATCAAAGATACATAAAACAGAGCAAACTGTCCTTTCTTATCTCCCCAATCGCCTCTTTATTTCATTGTCATTACTCTACGTAGTCATAGGGCTGACATATAAAAATGGTCTAGACTGTAGCTTCAATTTCTGCATGGAAACATGGCTTGTGTTCCTAGCATGACATCCATTAAAATGGTAATGTTAGATCGATGGACCTGTGCTGAGTCAAATACTCTGCCAAGAATGTGTGAATGCAGGTAGCCTTTATACCAGGGGCCACAAACCGAAATAATTGTCACGTTTACTGAACACTTGCCATGTGTCAGGAACTATTCCAGGGACTTTGTATGTAGTGAGTTCAATTAATCTTTATACACCCCTATGAGGTAGGTATTATTGTTATCTTCATATCCCATATGAAAAAAATAAAGAGAAGGTAAGTACCTTGCCAAGGGTTACACCACTAGTAAATGACGGCAGAAGGATTAGCAGCCAAGTCTTGTGGCTATAGTCAGCTTCCTGAACTACCGCTTACCTCCAAAACTCAAGTACTATAGGGTTAAAGCAGGTTATAGAAATGAGCAAAGCAGACAGTCCCAGCTTCTGGTTGCTAGGTAGGACTATGGGCTTGATATTGACATATCTATTCATATTGCAGAAGAAACCTGAAACCTGGATTGCTTATGTTAAGTCCATTTGCTTTCTAAATGTTGAGAACCAGAACAAGACAAGAATACCTACTCTCACTACTCCTCTTCCACATAGCACAGGAAGTCCTAGCCAGAGCAATCAGGTAAGAGAAAGAAATAAAAGGCATCCAAATAGGGAAAAATGCCAAATTATGTCTCTTTGTTAACGATACGGTTCTATACTTAGAAAACCCTAAAGACGTCACCCACAAGCTCTTAGAACTGACAAATGACTTCGGTAAAGTTTTAGGATACAAAATCAATATACAAAAATCAGTAGCATTTCTATACACCAGTAATGTTCTACCCGAGAGCCAAATTAAGAACACAATTCCATTTATAATAGCCATGAAGAAAATTAAATACCTAGGAAGACAGCTAACCAAGGAGGTGAAAGATCTCTAAAAGAACTACAAAATACTGATGAAAAAAATCAGAGAGGATACAAATAAATGGAAAAACATTTAATGCTCATGAATTGGAAGAATCAATAGTATTAATATGGCCATACTGCCCAAAGCCATTTACAGATTCAATGCTATTTCTATAAAACTACCAAAGTCACTTTTCATATAAGTACAAAGAACTATAAAATTAATATGGAACCAAAAAAAAGGAGCACAAGTAGCCAAAACAATCCTAAACAAAAATAATGAAGCCAGAAGGATTGCATTACCTGACTTCAAACTATACTATAAGGCTACAGTAACCAAAACAGCATGGTAATGGCACAAAAACAGACACATAGACCAATAGACCAGATTACAGAACCCAGAAATGAAGCCACACACTTACAACCAGCTGATCCTCACAAGTTCAACAAAAATAAGCAATGGAGAAAAGACCCTATATTAAATAAATTGTGCTGGGATAATTGTTTATCCATATGCAAAAGAATGACACCAAACCCCTACCTATTACCAGATATAAAAATTAACTCAATATAAAGACTTACATCTAAGGCCTCAAACTGTAAAAATCCTAGAAGAAAACCTAGGAAATACTTTTCCCCATATTAACCTCGGAAATTAATTTATGGAGATATCCTCAAAAGAAATTGGAACAAAAACAAAAATTTGCAATTGGGACCTACTTAAACTAATGCACTTCTGCACGGCAAGAGAAACTATCAAAAGAGTAAACAGACAACCTACAGAATGGGAGAAATATTCACAAACTATATATCTGACAAAGATTCAAAATCTATGAGGGACTTAAACAAATCAATAAGCAAAATGCAAATAAGCTCATTAAAAAATAGGCAAAAGACATGAACAGACACTTCTCAACAGAAAATATGTAAGTGACCCATAAACATATGAAAAAACGCTCATCATCGCGAATCATCAGAGAAATGCAAATCAAAACCGCAACGAGATACCTTCTTACGCCAGTCATAGTAACTTTTGTTAGAAAGTCAAAAAACAACAAATATTGGCGAGGCCGTGGAGAAAAGGAGACACTTACAAACTGTTGGTGGGAATGTAAATTAGTCCAGCCACTGTGGAGAGCAATTTGAAGATTTCTCAAAAATGAAGAGTTGAAATACCATACAACTCAGTAATTCCATTACTGGGTATGTACCCAAAGGGAAATAAGCCATTTTACTGAAAGGACACATGCAACCCTATGTTCATTGCAGCAATAGTCACAATAGCAAAACTTGGAATCAACCCAAGTACTCATCTATGGTGGATTGGATAAAGAAAATGTGGTACATATACACCATGGAATACTATGCAGCTATCAAAAAAATGAAATCAAGTTCTTTATAGCAACATGGATGCAGCTGGAGGCCATTATCCTACATGAACTAATGTGGAAACAAAAATCCAAATACCATTTGTTCTCACTCATAAGCGGGAGCTAAACATAAAGACAGGAATAATAAACAATGGGGACAACTAGAGCAGGAAGAGGAAGAGGAAAGAAAGGGCTGAAAAACTTCCTGTTGGGTACCCTGCTCACTACCTGGCTGACGGATTCAGTCATAGTCTAAACCTTAGCATCACACAATATACCTTTGCAAGAAATCTGCACATGTATCCTCTTTATTCTAAAATAAAAGTTGAATAAGAAAAAAAATTGTTAAATATTTAGTGTTATTTTATAAATGTTTTTAAACACCATTCTTGAAAACAAACCACACTTCTAAGGACCACAAGTTCACAACCTCTACTTTAAACACACAGCGTGGCACATTAGACTACAGCACAAACTGCACGAGAAGTTGTTTAAACTTTTAAGAAGAAATTTGCAGAATTGTCAAGCTGAGGCCCACATAGCTCATCTTGGCCAACATTCTATCCCAAGTGAGAACTGTAGTGCATCAGCTCATTTCATCACCTGGCCAAAAAAATTGTTAGAAAAATCTTCCTTCTATTCCATCAAAATAGTCCTTTTGGTGTTTGATTTAAGTGATCTTAGCTCTGATTCTCTGGAGATACACCACTAAGACAAATCTTTTTTTCTACAGAATACTCTTTCAGATTTCTTTCAACTTCTTCATCTTCTATTTTATATTCTACAATCATAGATTCTTCAATAATTCCAGTGACATGGCTTTAAAAACTCTTACCAGCCTTTAAATAAAGGCAAACAATAACTTTTATCAAGCATCTAATATGTGCTATTCTGATGGTGTCCAAAGTCTTTTATTGATTTACAGCTGTCTACCATAAATGTATTTTGAATATATATTGTTATATGTTTAACTTTATATGTTACTTCATAAATTGTATATGCCTAGATAATATACATTTGCTATCTCAAGGCATAATACATATTTAATTTAGTTCAAGGTTTCTCAACCTCGACACTATTGATTGGGGGCCAGATAATTCTTTGTTGGTGGTGGGAGCTATACAGTGTACATTATAGGAGGTTTAACTACATCCCTGGTCTCTCCCCATTACAGGCCAGTAGCACCTCTCAGTTTTAATAACTAAAAATGTCCAGGCATTGCTAATATTCCAAATGTCTCCTCAGGGGCAAAGTCAACCCTGATTTAGAACCATTGATTTAGAGCAAGGTTTATCATTCAAAGTTATAGATCTGAACCCATAGTTCAGATGTTCTTCTTGACAATTTCAAATTTGTTAGCCAGCTTCTTTAGACTTATTTAGATTGCTATTGCTTTTAGCTCTCCATGTGGCTAATGAGGAGTTTGTGCTGGGAACAGAAGTACAAGTTCTCCCATCTTGTTTGGTTTCCTTGTTCTACCATTAGTTTTACTTTTGATGTGGTGCCTCATTGAGAGAACCTTCTCAGGTTACTTCTCAAACCCACTTAACTGGGCCTGTTTAAGTTGAAGTATGTCGTGATCCCCAGAGCACACAGGAGTGTGAGCACCAGGATGAAACCTTTGCTCCAACCCCATATATAGTATGGGGTATGTGACACGTGATCATCTCCCAGAGAGCATGCCAGTGACAATCTGTAGAACAAAGACCACTTAAGTTCAATGAATTTCTTACTCTCTATAAAATGTAAATATTAATAGCAGTTCTAATAATTTTACCTTCCCACAAAAAACTATGTTGCTCCTCTCTGGATTACTTATATCTCACTTTAGAGATCATGGTACCCAGCAATGGAAACTCCAGGAACATTACCTTATTTATTTCAGATTTAAAATTTCCACTAAAATATAAAACCCAAACAAGAGCAGGAAGGCCTTCTCATCAGTGCTGTGTCAGGAGGACCTTCACCCACCGAGGATGCTCTCTAACCTCCTCCTAGTGAGGTGTCTGGGCAGGTAGGTGGCAGGTTGAGTCCCGCTGTGCTGCCAGATTTTATAGTATTAGAATCCTTTTCCATTTTGTTAAGATCTTTTCAAAATTCTGGTCTCCTCTGGATTTCTGTTCCTTTTGCCTGCCTAGGGTCTATTTCCCTTCCTTCTTGTTACGGCTTCCTCCTCCCTTCTCTGTGCATGTGCTGGACTCCAGAGGGAATGTATAACTCAGGCTAGGCTAATTAGTTGTTCTTGCTCCTTGGAATATGAGTCTTGCAGGACCCAAAGATGAAAACTACCATGGTTTATACCTCCCTGAGCTGCCTGCTGAATAGACTATCCGTTCATTCCTGCTTCTTAGATCGCCAAAGTTTCCCTAATCCTCCCTTTCCAGGGCCTGTTATCCTGCACCTCCTCTGATTTTATAAGCCACAATAAAGCTAAAGTGGATGTCTTTTGCTTAAAGGAAATCTAGTGAATTGAAGCTTTAAATATACTAGCACTCTTCAAGTTTTATCCTAACTCAAAACATGATAATTGTTCTTCTAAATCTTTATCCAAGAGGCACTGCTGAATCAGGATTCAGTATTCCTATATTAGATTCTCTCAATTTTTATGTACTGACTATCAATAAACAAACTTTTAAAACAATTATAATAGCTCACATTCCTGAGTGTTTATTACATGTTAGGTGCTGTTATATGTCAGGTGCTGTTATGTGTTAGGCACAATTAGGCTTGCATTTACAGAGTGTTTATTATGTTAGGAAGCATTTATTTTTTGAAAAATAAACTTTATCTTGAGAAAAGTTTAGATTTGTAGAAAAATTGCAAAGATAGTACAGAAAGTTCTTATACCCTTCACCCACTTCCCTCCAATGTTGGCATCCTACATAACTATGCACATTTGTCAAAACTAAGAAAATAACAGTGATGTATTGCTATTAACTACAACTACAGGTTTTATTTGGAATTTACCAGTTTTCATCACTGTTTTCTTTCTGTTCCAAGATCCAATCCAGGTTCCATATGTGTTTAGAAGTGCTTTACTTTTATCAACTTATTTCCTTCTCACAGCAACCTATGATACAGGCAACATTGTTGTTTGTTGTTGTTGTTGTTGTTTTGGATTTTTTTCTGTTTTACATATGAGGAAACTGACACAGAGAACATAAGCCATTGGTGAAAGTCACACAGCAAGTGGCAAAATCAGGATCTGAACTCAGAACCCTGGCTCCACAGCTTTTTTTTTTTTTTTTTTTTTTTTGAGATGGAGTTTCACTCTTGGCCCCCAGGCTGGAGTGCAATGGTGTGATCTTGGTTCACTGCAATCTCCACCTCCCAGGTTCAAGCGATTCTCCTGCCTCAGCCTCCCAAGTAGCTGGAATTACAGGCGCCTGCCACTATGCCTGGGCTAATTTTTGTAATTTTAGTAGAGGTGGGGTTTCACCACGTTGGCCAGGCTGGTCTCAAACTCCTGACCTCAGGTGATCCACCCGCCTTGGCCTCCCAAATTGATGGGATTACAGGTATGAGCCACTGCACCCAACCGAGCCTTTTTTTTTAACCTTCATGCTGTGTTCTCTCACAAACATGCAAAAGTACCTGACATTCTAATATACCACCCCATTTTACTTTGAGATGGCTTGAGTGCGTGTGCATAGTTCCTAGTGAACTTCTCCCAGGCCTAGAGATGACTACAGCCCTTCAATATGCACATAAACCATCTCTGGAATCATTCTTATCATTCTTCCTCCAATTCTGCTGAGATTAGTGTCAAAACTCAGCATGCTTTGGTATACAGAGTTGACCTGTATTGAAAATCATGTTATTTATTTGTCTCCTTTTTTTTTTTTTTTTTTAGAACAAGCTTTCCAAACTTTACTGTGTGTGTGTATATCACAAGACATACAGTTAAAATGCAGTTTCAGAAGGCTTGAGGTAAAGCCTGTGACTGTATTTTCATCAAGTTTCCAGGTAACGTTGGCACTGCCAGGCTGTGGAGCACACTTCAAGTAGGGAGGCTTCTTATCAGCCACTGTCCCTCAGATTGGCTATGCTTCTCTTCTTCTGCATTATTCTGGGGAACAGTTTGCCTGGACGCAGAGAAGGGAACCATTTCAGTCTGTTGGGTCAGTGCCTTGTTAACCCATTTCAGGCACCAGTGTTATTTAAATACAATCTGTTATCTTTTTAATATCTAGATTTCCTTTTTCCTTATAGGCGTTATTAAAGCAGAGTATTTGTTTACTGGTTTTGTTATTTTATTCTCTTTCATTTGTAAATAATCCTGCCTCAGCAAGAAGTCTATGTCCTCCCTATTCTTTATAACCTAAATTCACCCAAAGATGTTTTAAGTGTTACATGCATTTTCTGCAAGCCTTAATTTACTCTGAATCATTAACTTTCTTGTCATTATACCTGCTGAGTTTATCACTCATTTTTATTTGGCTTAGGCCATCATTCTTCCCTCTGTCTTCCATGTATGGTATTTTAAAATATGAATGGATCAGAGGTTTCTTGTGCAGCCACACCAATTTCTTTTTTCTCTTCTTTTGTTTTATTTTGTTTTATTTTATTTTATTTTATTTTTTTGAGACGGAGTCTCACTCCTTCGCTGGGCTGGCATGCAGTGGTGCAGTCTCGGCTCACTGCAACCTCTGCCTCTCTGGTTCAAGCAATTCTCCTGCCTCAGCCTCCCGAATAGCTGGGACTACAGGTGCCTGCCACCATGCCTGGCTAATTTTTGTATTTTTAGTAGAGACGGGGTTTCACCATGTTGGCCAGGATGGTCTTGATCTCCTGACCTCGTGATTCACCTGCCTCAGCCTCCCAAAATGTTGGGATTATAGGCGTGAGCCACCGCACTCAGCCACTGAATTCTTTTTATATCACCTTCCACTCCAGGCTCCTCCAGTTGTTTTCCTTATTGAAAACATTTATGAGAATGTCATGTCCTTTTCTGTTTCCTTGCTTCTGGCTTACTTATTTTAAGAATGTCCATCTTCCATTGCTTTATAATTTCTAGCCAGCTGAGACATTTATTTTATACATTTTCTTGGAACCTTTTGAAATTTGCTTTTACAAAGCCTGGGTCTGAGTCTGATATACTCATTACATTTGTGTTCTATAATTAGCAAGTGTAACATGAGATCACTTCTTTCTTCTAAGTTTCCTGTTATTCAGAGCCCATTGACATGTCCTTCCTTGTAGGTTAGAATTAAATCCAGACTAGTCATTTCCACCACTGCTTCCTTTACTTACTGAAAGATGAAAGTGCCAGCTCTTCCTTCAGGCTAAGCATTTGCATACTTTAGATTTTTTTTTAATGGAAGAAATGAAAAATCTCAGGCCATGCTCTGCAGAGCTGACCTGTGCATGGATGGGGACAGGCAAACACTCTGGAAAAGTACTCTTTCTCTGAGGGTTGGATCCAAGGGAACAATGTCAATGACCTGAGAAGGTAGGACTCTCAGCAAATACAGCAGCTCCTCTGGGGCAGTCATGTTGCTGTCCATCACAGTGGCAGAAATGGCTGCTCTGTTTTCTGTCCCCATTACACTGCTCAATTAACAATTGCTCAAATCAAACTCCAACTATAATTTTAGGGTCCAAGAGTATGTTGTCCATAAATAAACAACCAAGCTCTGGGGGTGGAGCTTTCTGGAAAGTTGTGGGCTTCAAGCTAGTATGACAATGTGAAGAGAAGTGACAGGATGCATGGTTCTGGGGAGCAGCTAATATCAACTGGCTTCCCTGCTGTACATACAAACTGCCGATAGCTCTAGTGCAGGGGACTGTGGGTGAGCAGATGCCTTGATTATTGTAGCACCCACTGAGCTTGTTGTCTATCTGGAGAAGTGGCTGGAGGAAAAAGCAACGGGAGGAGAGAATTATCAGTCATAGGGAGATTTACGTATTGGTTGCATTCTCTGATTTTCTCACAACAACTCAAATGTCAGTGATCTGTTGACATGTTGGTGACACTGCAGTGAGGAGTGAGAATATGCCTGTCTTTCTGGGGACATGTAGACATGATGAAAGAGGTGTCAAAGGGAAGGAGATGGGAAAGAGTAGCAGCCCACAAATGCACGCTCTGTGTGCCATGGGTAGATAGCGGCAGGTCTGAGCAATCAGAGTCCTGCATCCTCCAGGGTAACCTATCTCATGTCTTCCACAGATACAGGAGCAGCTGAGCCTCCTTCTCTGCCCTTTTCCATCACTGTTCCCATCCAACACTTTGGACATAAGTATTTAAATAACTTAATTTCTTCTCGATGCACTCAGCAACTTATCCTAAAACACTTTCAGACTTTAGTTCATTGCTCCTGTTAATTTACACACATATTAAAATCACAGTCTAAAAAGATCTAGCTTTGAACATATAGATCTAATCTCAGATTTTGAGATTATCAAAATACAGAGTTATCTTATGCTGCATTACAAATTACTCCACAACATTGTGGTGTAAAGCAACAACCTTTCGTTTGCTCACCATTCTGGGTGCTAGGAGCTTAAGCAGGGCTCAGAGAAGCATTTCTCTGCTCCCTATGGTGTCACCTGGGGTCATTCACTCATCTGTGTTCATGAGTGGCTAACCTAGGGTGGCCAGTCCAAAAAGGTTTGACATGCATATCCGGCTCTTCATGTTCTTGAATGTGGCCTCTTTCTTCTTGCATGGCTAAGAGATAATAAGACTCTCAGCCAATCCAGTAGCTCCTCTGGGGCAGTCATGCTGCCATCCTTCACAGTGGCAGAGAAGGCTACTCTGTTATGAAAGTCTCAGAGTAGTCAGATTTTGCTCCAGCTGTCCATTGCTTGTAACAGGACAATGATTTATGATAATTTATCATACTATTGAGGTCTCCTATATGGTTGCTGCCAGATATCAACTGGGGTATAGTTATCCTAAGGCTTAACTGATCTGGATGCCCAAAAGCTTGGGCCCAGGACTGGCCATTGATGTTGATTGTTTCTGGGAGCACAGCTGTAAGCATCACCGGGAGCACCTACACCTGGCCTCTCTATGTGACTTTGACTTCACACATCATGGCAGCTAGGTGCTAAGAGGGAGCATCCCAAGAGTGTGTGTCTCAAAAAGCTCAGACAGGAGATTTCTAGGCTTCCTATGACCTGGATTCAAAGTGACACAGCATCACCCTGGCCGCTATCTATTAATCAAGAGCAAGTGACAGGCCCAGTCCAGATTTTAGCAAAGGGAACTCCCAAAGGCATGCTTAATAGAAGGAATGGCTGGTGACATAAAGGAACATCTTTGGCTACTGGCATCACAGACTTTTTATTTTATTTTAAGTTGTGGAGTAGATGTGCAGGATGTGCAGGTTTGTTACATAGGTAAATGTGGGCCATAGTGGTTTGCTGCACCTACCAACCCATCACCTAGGTATTAAGTCCAGCATGCATTAGCTATTTTTCCTAACGCTTTTATACTGCTGATGGAAATGTAAATTAATTCAACCACTGTGGAAGACAGTGTGGTGATTCCTCAAAGATTTAGAATAGGAAATACCATTTGATGTAGCAATTCCATTACTGGGTATATACCTAAATGAATATAATTTATTATAAAGATACATGCACATGTGTATTCAATAAATGCAGCACCATTCACAACAGCAAAAACATGGAATCAACCCAAATGTCCATCAATGATAGACTGGATAAAGAAAATGTGGTACATATGCCCGATGGAATACTATGCAGCCATCAAAAGGAATGAGACCATGTTGTTTGCAGGGACATGGGTGAAGTTGGAAGCCATTATCTTCAGCAGACTAACACAGATTTCTTACATGGTGGCTTGCTTTCTACAAGCAGGACTCTAAGAAGACAAAGGCACAAGCTGCAGATATCTTAAGGTCTGGCTCCTAAAGCCACACAGCATCACTTCCACTGTATTCTACTAGACAGTCAGTCAGACAGTCCATATTCAAGGGAAGGAAAGATAGACCTCACTGCTCCAGGGGAAGAGTGGCAAATCTTTAATCCTTGACATCCTGCTAAAACAATGATATAAACTGTATATATTGAAACACAGATGTTTCAGGCATTCTCATATAAGTTCTTTAATTGAAATAAAAATTGACATATGATAAAATATATATTTTTTTCTATTAAAAACACTAATACTGACCTAAGCCCCTAGGTCTTCTTCATGAAAGATTCCTGGCCACTAGAAATTTTCTGAGTAAATTTTCCAAGTTTTGATTTTGAAGAACTGGGGACCTAATAAACAGAAAATCATTTTGAACTCTTTGCTAATGAACACATAGAATATGACATTGTATTTGCCTTTCAATATATTGACCAAATGCCTCAACTAATCTTGAGAGCAGTAAACATCCTATAAGTAAGATGAACATGAGTATGAACTAAACAATTCTGAACTGATTGCTGTCCTTAGAAATGTAAGATTTAAGTTTTGATGATTTTTATCCAGGTATCTCTTTTTCTATTTATGCTCTTTAATAAGACATTTAACACTTCTAAGATAAACTAAAATATCTTTTCTAACGTAAAATCTCACAGAACCTGAAAACTGCATCACTATTAGGGATTTTATTTTCTCTATAGGTATCCAAAATATGCCTCAACACATATTTTCTGAAACAAAGTGATGGGATGGGTGCATAAAGTCAGATGACAAGTAGTCGTAAAGTCAGATTCATTAACTGTCAATATATTTTTTGAACATTTAATAAGTACTGAATGTTTTGTTAAAAGTTAGAAATAATAAAATCAGAATACAACCTGCCATTTTATTATGATTTTATTTTTTATATTTAATATTTTTAATCCATGTATAATATAGATCTACAAGTATGAACATATGTACCTTTCACTTCTAATTTGAAACCCTGCAATTATTGGCTCAGTAGTTATAAAATAGGACTCTGATTCCGAGCTTCATGATTCTACTCCAGTATTCTGTTTTCTTTCACTCTTTCAATTACTGTAGCTTTAAAATATGTTTCTGCTTGATTTTTTGTCACTTTAATATGTTGTTGTCATTTGAATATGTAATACAGTAATAGAGGGCACTATTGTTAAAATTTGGGCTTTGAGGTCAGCCTGTCTGGATTTGAATCTAGGCCCCTCTGTGTTTCCTCGGAGCCTTTACTTCATCTTTCCTTGTCTGAGTTTAATCATATAAAAGTGGTCATTATAATAATATTCACACCCGATCATTTAATAAAAATGTGTTTGCATGGATTAGAAAATGGTAGGTGCTGTAAAAATGGAACCAAAAATAGCCTAATACAGTTGAAGTTTATTTTTGGTTCCTATGAGGTCAATTGGTATTTGATTTGGTATGATACCATTCTACAGGATTACTCAGGCTGTACTCTTCAGGGGGAGGGGAGAGAACTCAGATGATCTTGGGTGAGAGGCTTTATATACTAGATCTTACAGTGATGCTTATCATCCCACTCACCTCTCATCGGGTAGAATGTGATCACTTGCTCACATCTAACTACACAGGAGCCTGGGAAATGCCATCCAGCTGAGTTTCCAGGAGATAGAAAGGATTTAGTGAACTACTAGCTAGTATCTGCAACATTATACAAAATTCCTATCAAAATGTCTGACACAAAAGTACATAATAAATATTAACCATTATGATTATTATTGTAGACATGCAGATATGATCCAGCACTCAGCCCTAGACCATTAAATGGATGAAAACAATAAAATATGGCAGGTGATGTTATGTGGGAGTAGAGCATAATAAACAGACCCATGACCAAGTCCAGGAGAGTCGAGAATGATTACATTCCAATGAAGTAGCATTTAAAAGTATACTGGAAGAATGTCATACTGAAAGTAGAATTTGGTCTCTTAAAAGGAAGGGGAAGAGAGTTTCAGGCAGTGAGGTCAAAGTTCTAGAAATGAGAGAGATGAGACAGATTTGAAGACATTGGATAAGTTAGATGTAGCTCTAGTTGTATATGGAAGCAGAGAATTGGCAAAGGAGAAAGTTGAATCTAGAGTTGAAAGAAAGGAGGCAGGTCATGAAGGGTCTTAGAAAACCCTAAAGTTGCCTTGACATTATATTGAAATCAATGGGAAGTTAGTTGAGACTGAAGGAGAGTGGAAGCTTTGAGAAGGAATGGATAATGACAACCAGAAATAGGTTGTGAGATAAAGACTGAGTTCCAAATTTGATAGTATTTTAAGAGTGAGAACTGACAAATGATAGAAAATCATTGTAGGTTCTGGGGCATGGTGTGGTCAAAACAATGGCTTTTTCATGATAAGAAGTAATTATCTTAGCCATAGAATGAATGAGAAGGAACAAAACTAAGCACATTAGCTAAGAAGCTGTTAGAGTAGTCCAAGCCCATTGTTTTGAAAGCCTTGACTGTGATAATAGAAGATGGAATGAAAGGAAAGAAATGGAAGACCATTTCAAATAAAAATAACTGCAAGACCAAATCCTTCATTCAAAATTATTATATCAAAAAGTATAATTAGAATCTTAATCTAAAGGAAAGAATCAACCATCAATTTTATAATTGATATCTCAAGAACAAATTCACTCCATAATAATTCCTTTAGCATCTACCATGTGCCTGACAAAGTGTAGGTACTTGGAATTGAAAAAAATAATCAAATCATATCCCCCAAGAGTCCAAAGTCTAGTGGGAAAATCACATGAATGCATAATTAGGATACAATTTGGCAAATGCTGGAATGACATTCCATAAGAACACCAGAGAGTAGGGCTTTTTCTTCAATGTCATATTGAAAAATGTTTTGTAACATAGAGCAGGGTCCCCAACCCCTGGACAGCAGACTGGTACTGGTCTGTGGCCTGTTAGTAACTGGGCCGCATAGCGGAGGTGAGCATTACTATCTTAGCTCCTCCTCCCGTCAGATCAGTGGGTGGCAGTAGATTCTCACAGGAGTGCAAACCCTATTGTGATCTTTGCATGCAAGGGATCTAGGTTGTACACTCCTTATAGGAATCTAATGCTTGATGATCTCAGGAGGAGCAGTTTCATCCTGAAACCCACCCCGCCTCCATAACCACATCAGCCCTTGTCCAGAGAAAAAATTGTCTTCCATGAAACTGGCCCCTGGTGCCAAAAAGGTTGGGGACCACTGATATAGGGGACCTGTGTTCTGTGTTTTGAATTAGGACTTCATAAGGCAGAAGAGAGAAAGGAAAGGATATTCCAGAAGAGCAAACAGAATGTTCAAATGCTCAGAGATGAAGTGGAAATTAGTACTAAAGGATTTACAGCCTGCTTAGGAAGGACTTCGCACTTCCCAGCAACCATTTGAAATTAGACACCACAATGTGACTTTCTTTGGCCAATGATTCAAAATGGCCACTTCAAGGCAGAAGACGTTCAAAGTTCATCCTTGATTCACTACATGCCCTTCCCTCTTCTCTGAGGACAGGGCAGGTAGTGGAGGCTCCGTACCCTGGATCTCGGGGTGAGAAATATATAAGCACAGCCTCCTGAAGTTGCAAGACAGACATATAGAAGCAGTGAAAATAAACTTGTGTTGTGAGATTTGAGAAATTTCTTCTTGCCACAGCATCGACCCAGTCATTCTGGACTAACACAGAAAATGGAAACTTGAAGGGAAGTACTATGAGACCATAATCCCGAACTCTATGACAATGGCTTAGTGTTCAGGCAGCAAGTGACATGGAAGCTATCACTGAAGGCAAACAAGGTAATGACCAACGCAATGCCACAGTGAAACCTTTAGTGAAATTGTCTCAAAAACCGCACAGTAGTCTGGGTAACAGATTATGTACCTAATGCATTGGTAGCTTTAAGGGAAGAGATTGGAAACTGCTAGTATGTAGCAGCTGGTGGCTGCTTTGGAAGGTATAGTACAAAAAAAAAAAAAAAAAAAAAAAAAAGGATAAGCCCAGAGAACAAATGAGAAATCTGCAATAAGGTGAAAGGAAATAGAGAGAGTCCATAAATTAGAGAACATTTAGAATTTGAAGTAGCATCTGTGTTTCATTCCTTAACAGCAAAAGATAAAACTAAAAACCCTTAGAGAAACAAAGGCAAGCACATGTAGCCTTTTCACAAAGGTAAATTTGGAGTATGGCCTTCACACCCACTGTTAAAATCACTGAAAGAATTAAGGGGTCTCAGATCAAAGGTCTCACCAAGGATGTGGTGTCCATTAAATCCACTCAATTGAACAAAAAGGAGACTAAGTATGTAATTCTTCTGCTAAAGCTTGATGGGCTCAGCAGAGCTTTAATGAAGCAGGAAGCGAAAGGTATGGGCATGAGAAAGCCAAAGAATGTCAGAATTTTGTCTCAAAAAGGATTGTGGGTGAGACTATTTGAAAGTAGAGCTCACTGTCAAGTATATAGGAAGCCAACTTAATTTTTAAGGGAGTTATACTACCAAAAGGATCATCAACTTGCATTAAAATGGATTGACTGTTTGAAACTCCAAATGACCCAGGGACCTCCAATTGACACAATTGTCTGCAGGCAGGAAACGTGTCAAGAAGACTGCTCAGTTTTCAGGTGGGCATATTCCTCGGATACCCACTTTGGATTTGAAGGAGGGTAATGGAGAGGAAGACTCTCCCAGAGGGCAGAACCAGGAACCACAGTGATCCAAGGACAAGGAGGTTACTTCCAGGAAGTGAAAACAGTGCCTAATTAAAGGTCGTCCTCCTGGAATCCCAGCACTTTGGGAGGCCAAGGTAGGCAGATCACTTGAGCTCAGGAGTTCAGGACCAGCCTGGTCCTGATGTGGTGGAACCCTGTCTCTACCAAGAATACAAAAGTTAGTTGGGTATGGTGGTGCATGCCTGTAGTCCCAGCTACTTGGGAGGCTGAGATGGGAGGATAGCTTGAGCACCGGAAGTCAAGGCTTCAGTGAGCGGAGATCGTGTCACTGCACTCCAGCCTGGGTGACAGAGTGAAACCCCGCCTCAAAAAATAAAAATAAAAAAGTAAAGGTAATCCTCAAAATACTTGAGAAATGAGAATTTAGAGTTGCTACAGCCAGCCCTATGTCTGCTGTGTGTGCCTCCATTCTTCTGTCTGAATGTGAGTCTTTAGTTCAGTGGTCCTTTGTTTGCTCCATTTTGGGGTCCTGAGCATGTGGGGAGCATAACTGGCACTGGACTTACAGACTACTGCATGTCAACCCCTGCTGTGAAGACTTCTCATCCTTCCTGTCACCCAGAGATCCTGCACTTTGAGCTACATGCTGTGACCGAATGGCAATTTTGGGTTGTCTCACCTGGAAAAAAAAAGGGTGAGGGTATTTTGCACGTGCCAAGGAGAGTGTACTAAGTATTTCAGAACCAGATGGGTCCTTAATGCTCTTCACTCGTGTTTCCGGGTCCCCTTCATCCAGGCACGTGATACCATGGCATTGCTGTACCCCTTCACATTATTACTTGTTTTGGCCATTAGGATGTGAGCAAAAGTGATGTGTGTCACTTTTGGTTAGAAACCAAAAAAAGTTTCTACTTTCTGGGCAAAGCCGGTGTATGATTCGCCATGTTCTCTCCCTTCATGACCATGATCTGCAATATTTCAGATTGTCTTGCTTGGGCGGGCTGGGCCCCGGAGTGAGAACAGTGTAGAACAGAGCCCCCTGCTGACTCCAGATGGAAGTACAGCATGACCGAAATACACCTTCCTCATCGGAAGCCTCTCTGCAGCCTGGGGGTTGTTCTTTGCTACAATTTAATAAGAATCCATCCGGAAGGACATGTACACTAAAATGAACTTCGTAAGGTGCAAGCACCAGGTATTAAAATTTACAAGCATGGAAAGGGAGAAAATAGTCCAAAGAGAATACTGAATTTGTGGACATCAAATACCAACTAGCCTAGATCAAAGGCCTCCCTAAGGTGGAGTCTAAACTTGAATCTTTCAACTAATTAAAATGGACATCTATCAAAATAATACATATTTCAAGAATAACTAGACTTTTAGGAGTCTCAAATGTGCATAAATTTAAACATATTATGATATTTGCAGTGCTTTAATAGTCCTATTATATAATAGAGTATCTTTAAGGTAAGAAAAATATTTTAGTTGCTTCCCAGTAAAAAAGGAAGTAAAACTCAAATGCATTAAATCCATGATTATATAATTAACACCATTAAATGCTCAATGTAAAAAAAAAATGCTACTTTTATCTGCCATATTATATGATCTTTTTAACTCTTCAGAGATCTTTAGTAAAGTGCTTGCTGATGTTGATTTAAAACATGATTTGGGCTCTGAGGACAAACCAGAACACTAGCTTGGTGATATTACATATTTCAGATTTGATGTCCTGACACTCTGGAAATACTCTGAATTTATAAAAGCAGGTTGTCTAAGATTTGGCATTGTCTGTGAAAAGGGAAGGGAATTTTTTCAGTTTAAGGAGGAAATACCATAATCAGTGTCCTGGAGAACAGCTATTTAAATTGAGTGCTTTATTATGAAATCATGAGTATTTAGCAGAATTATATCCAGATAGCTTTTTTATGTTCCTTTCCACCAGGCAGAAATTCCTTCTCCATGGGAAAATTGAAAATAGGGTATTGACAAATCGTGGAAATAATGAAGAATTCTGTGTAACACTGTGAGTTTTTTTTCTGGGGGGGTGGTGAGTGAGGAGGCAGGGGATCTTTGGTTTATTATCTCAGAAAATGGGTCAAGGCACAGGTGGGATCTGTGCTTCCTTTCACTTTCTTTAAATCCTGGGCTTTCTGGGAGGCTTAAGAAATTTGTCTTTATGTTCCAACTTTGCTATTTTTAGGTGAGAAATGCTGCAGAAAAATGCTTATTTTTTTTTTTTTTTCTTACATTGCTCAAAATCTTCACTTTGGCTCATAATGTCTTATGCACACTTTTGTCTTATTGTACTACACCTTTTAAACTCCCAATTTACCAGTGAATATGTTGTTCTTGATTCATTCACTCATAAGTGAACATCAGAATGCTAACAAAGTGGGGGGCCCGCAGGGGAGCCGCTGTGACCATAACCCCGATGAAACACAAAGCAGGAGGAAATTGAAATTGTATGTGTGTGAGTGTATGTGTCTGTGTGCCTGTGTGTGTACGTGTCTGAGAGACAGGCAATACTCCCACTTTAAGTCAAGAGAGGCAGAGTGGTGATTTCTATTGAGGAAACCAGAAGGAGCTCTGGAAAAAAGTCATATCAAGCCTAATGCTCTGCAAATGTAGAGAACTGGCCTCTTTTTTTCTAAGGACAGTACAGTATGACATTTAGAGCTAAAATTGTAAAATTATGAAAAACATTTTTACATGCTTGGCACACAGTAAGTGTTCAATAACTATTTTCAATTTATAATAATTATTACTGTAGCACATATTTCATTTATGTGAATACACACAGTGATAATGGAGACTCTGGGATTCTGCTACATAACCCTAGCCCCATCCTCCCCTCACACATATACACACCCCAGGGAAATTATTATGGATGAAGTAATCTGGACTGGATGCTTGGCCAATTAGTGAGTTCTGGATTGTCAGTCCTTGATGTTTTCTACACGCAAGAAGAACGGAGATAGTCATTCACTAGGTGGAAAGAAGGATACAAGGGGATTTGATGCGGGAGAAGAGGACTCTGCCTTAAGCTGTCACAGAGGGCTGACAAGGCAGAGAATGATGCAACATGAGGTGGGACAGCCACTGAGGTTGCCTGCTGGGAGCTAGAGACATTCAGCCTTAAGCTGGCTAGTGACAGGCATCAGACAATGACCAGCATGTCACAAAAGCTGCCACGGACTGGTCAGACCCTGCCAGGAACCTGGAATTCCCTAGGACACTGGGGATGGGAGCAACTGCGAAGTCAGTCTGAATTCAGGGAGATAAAATACTGAGTTTATATAAGAAAGATCTTTTCATTCCAGGGGACAAGTGGAGCCAAGACAATGTCAGAAAGAAAGGCTGATGGTGGTCAAACCAAATGACTAAGATCTAGGGAGACCTGAGGTTCCTTTCCGATCTGGAAAAGATGTTAACTCAAATCTAATACCTGGTACCTCACAGATGCCTGAATGTATTTAGCCACAAATGTCTTTATTGTGCTTCTCTTTCCCCCAATTCAGTTTCTATGACTTAGTGACTCAGGCTTTTAAACCTTCAGAATGATGATAGATGGGATAGTTGGGTCAGAAGAAACTAAAGCTTTTTCACACCTCTCCCTAGTTCCATCCCATCCCTCTGCCTCCTTTGGACTTTCTGCCATGTCATTCTTTGGCCAGTGTGGGGATGGTGATACCTCAGTTCCAAATTTCCTTTCCTTTCCTTTCCAATTGAGAGTTCATTCAATACCTGGTATGTTTTAGGTGGCTGGGGTGCTTGATGCTAATATGCTTATACAGTAACTCCTAGGCAAAATGCTAGTGCTTTAATAGCAATTTCAGGGGACAGCGCCTTCCCCCCCTCGATAAATCAATTATGGGTGTTAGATATTTGGGGACAGTTATTTATTTTAATGTTCCATAAATATCAACATGCAGCCGTCTGCCTACTCCACCCGCCACAGCCGTAGAGATATGCTTCATGGCTTTGTTCTGAAGTTCCCCAGTTGATCTTCCAAACTCGTTCTGGACGTTCATCTTTCTGGGGATTGATGATCAGGGCTTTACATGAGTCTCTTGGATATTGCCATAAACCCTGTACATTTAGACTGTAGTCTTCAGCTCAGATGGTTTTCCACAGATGCCATTCTGGTGTTAAAGTAATCCATGGAAACATATGCAAAGTAAGTGAAGCCAACCAAAACGTTATTTTTTTAACTGACAGGTGAAAAAACAGGAAATAATCTTAAAAGTCTAAATTAGTATTTTAATACCATGTACTGTTTCGTTTTGTCAGGATAAAGTCCAACTAGTTTGGCACAGCCCATTTAAGGCTTTTAACAATATTGCCCACATATTCCCCGGGGCATTTTTCCCAACCAGCTTCTTCAGTCCAGGTCCACCCCACTCCTCACCGTTCCTCAAATGTGAATGTCCCTTTACAAGCCATTCTGGGCCTTGGCCATGCTATCTCTGTCCCTAGAATAAACTTTGCTCTTTATTTTTTCCCTAAGAAATTCCTACTTCTTCTCTAGATTTAAAACTAATGTCTCCTCTTTACAGGCTTTGCTTGCTCTGCTTGAGTTGTTCTTTCACCCAAACTTCCACTGTCTTCATTCTTAACTTGATTCCATTATTTACCAAAACGTATTGTGGGTATCTATTTACAGGAACGTCTATCCCGTGTGCTCCCAGTGAGAAGGGACTCTGTTTTATTCATTTTTTGTGGCTTTAGCACCTAACAGTGTTGTTTGCCCTAGAAAAGAAACTTAATAAATGTTTGGGGTATGAATGACTAGAAACAAGTCCACAAAAGTACAATGCAGTCTTGTAACAGGAAGCATTTGTCTCGACACATGGGATAAGGTACAACACAGGACATGAGGAAGAAAAAGAGAAATAGAATAATTATTTTGTAAAATATCCTTGTTAAATAAGCCACAGGGTATTTAAAACTGTGAAACATTAGACACATTTTATTTAAAAAAAAAAAACCCTTTACTATAAATTAGTACTTGCCTCTTGAATAAGAAACACAATTCTGGCCGGATGCGGTGGCTCATGTCTGTAATCCCAGCACTTTGGGTAGGTTAAGGCGGGTGGATCACCCGAGGTCAGGAGTTTGAGATCAGCCTGGCCAACATGGCGAAACCCTGTCTCTACTAAAAAAGTACAAAAATTAGCCGGGCGTCGTGGGGCATGCCTGTACTCCCAGCTACTCTGGAGGCTGAGACAGGAGAATCTCTTGAACCTGGGAGGCAGAGGTTGCGGTGAGCTGAGATCGCGCCACTGCTCTCTAGCCTGAGCAACAAAAGCAAGACTCCATTTAAAAAAAAAAGAAAAGAAAAGAAAAAAGAAAGTAACACAACACAATTCCTAAAATATGACTATCAATTATTGAGCAATCAGAATTTTAAAATTATATTTAACCCACAAGCTGGGAGATGCCTCAGTAGGTGGAATTTGTTGGGCTCTGAATAAAATTGGCATGCCCTTGTTTTCTGACATTAAGGTGCTGAAATGTGCTGTCAGGTATTAACATGTTTGTGGATGGTAACTTGGCTTAGCAGGATAGAAACTCCAGTCTAAGTTTTACGATTACATTTTCATTGCAAAACACAGATCTATATCTAAGGCACCTTATTGCCTGGAGTTATTAGTCAGATGCTGGTACAATACTTGAGTGCTGTTATTCCTGTTCAATTGTAACAGTGGAGCTTGCTTGAGTATCCATTTGGTAAACAGTTTAGCCTCTGTCCACAATCCCAAAGTGACAAGTGAATGCCAGTAAGAATCAGTTAAACCAGATGTTGTGTATTGTAGAATTAAAAAGCCATTTAACTGTTGTACAACTTTTAAAAGGGTTTTTTTAGTGTGCAGTATATATAAACTCCAACATATAATAGTTTATATTCAAGTCAAGAGTATTGTTTTGCTATCCTTTATATGTTGAATTGATCACTCCTGCTCCTTGCAAACTCTTTTAAAAAAATTTAAAACCATTTATATTAAAAATTTAGGTCAGATCTGTAAATTTTAAGTAATAATTATGGTGATAAGAATATTTCAATCATCCTTAATTTAATTGATGAAAATACTTTAATGAAGGATAAAAAGGGGGCTGGGCATAGTGGTTCGTGCCTATAATCCTAGCGCTTTGGGAGGCTGAGGTGGATGCATCACTTGAGGCCAGGATTTTGAGGCCAGTCTGGGAAACATGGTGAAAACCTGTCTCTACAAAAAATACAAAAATTAGTCAGATGCGGTGGCCTGCGCCTGTAATCCCAGCTACTTGGGAGGCTGAGGCATGAGAATTGCTTGAACCAGGAAGATGGAGGTGGCAGTGAGCCAAGATTGTGCCACTGCACTCCAGCCTAGGCAGCAGAGTGGGACTCTCTCAAAAAAAAAAAAAAAAAAAAAAAAAAAAAAAAAAAAAAAAAAGAAAAGAAAGAAAGAAAGAAAAGAAAAGAAAGGAAAAATGTGTTAAAATTTGAATATACACTTCTTATTCCCCCTCCAACAACAACAATAAAAAAAGCCCAAATAGCAGGGGATTAAAAAAAAGATAGTGGAATTATAAAAACAGTGCAAACAGTGCAAAGACTTCTGAAAGTCCTCAGAGTCACTGACAAATACCTGCACTCATTTCCACCAGGTGATTTTTGAAGTGAATTATCAAGGAAGGCCACCCTGGTTCTTGAAACGTGGCTTGATAAAACAGCACATTTATCTTTCTCTAGTGTGATCATTGCACTATTGATTTGACTACTTTCTGTGTGAATGTTCCTTTAGATCACACAGTCCGCTGAATTTTCACATCAGAATATTTATCTCAGAATGGCTCAGAACATTAAATGAAAAATTTTCAATCCAGATTATTTTCTCCATACTACAAAAATGTAATTTGGCAAAGACAGACAAGCTCGGTTAATTTCTAATGCATAATTTCTCCCACTGTCTCAGTCTTCAATATGGAAAGAAACACTTTATGTAGACCAAGTATATGTTTATAGGAAAGAAAAAAAAATTCCTTCTCTTATGCCAAGATTGAGTTGCAACTGCCAATTAGAGACCAAGTTGGTAGAGCACTCCTCTGGGTCTGTTAATGCCTATTGACCACCGTTCATTGCAGTAGATTGTAATTATTAGTGCCGTAAGCATGAATACGAAAATGAGGGGGTTGCACTAGGCGTTCTCTGAGGTCCCTTCTAGCATTAGAATTTTAAAAGTTGGTGAGCCCGAAATTGCTAATGTGTTTCTGAATGTACACAATTTATGCCTAGAGACAAGTTGTTCATTTGAAAGATGAATTTATTAGTTTAGCTCAGAAATACAAGCTTAAATAAAAAGTGCTTGTTAAACACTAATAATAATAAATATGTCCTTTTACAGTATTTCACCTTTTACAATGGTGTGTTTAATTCACAATCACATTATGAAGAAGTTCTATGACTAGGATTTTCTCACATCTTTGGCATATTTGTGCAAAATTTGGTATTACTGAACCATTCTTGGTTTTCTTACTTTGTCACAGATGCTAAGGCGTCTCCATCAGGACTGGGGCATCCAGGGAATGAAGGACAGATGGAAACCTATATTCACCTAAGCCTGGAAGCTCCATGAAGGCAAGGACTGTCTCTTCTTTATCTTTATACCCTTAACATCGGATCCAGTGCCTCATTAACATTATACTCCAGTAAAGGAAAACAAACCATACACGTATATGTAATATTTCAAGAAGTGGTAACCACTACGAAGAAAAGTAAAGAAGACTAAGGGAGAGTCATGGCAGGATATTTTAGATAGAGAAGGAATCTTTGAGGGAGTGTCCTTTGGGAGAGCAGAATAAGAAGTTGTATTTAGGGAACTGTTTTTCAGACATAGGGAAAAAAATGACACAAGGACCCCAAGGCCAGAGTGTGATCAGCATGTTTGAAGAACAGTAATGATTTCCTGTGGCTAAAGTGGGAAGAGAGAGGCAGAGTTTTAAGAGATGACATCATTGAGATATTGGTTTGAAGGTAACTTATTTTGGTCATGGATTAGGCAAGGAAAACAGTAGTTAAAGCCACTTTCATATATAACTATGAAGGATAAAAAATGTATTAAAAACAAGTACAATTGGGTATCTTGTCACTAGTTTGACTTAGGAACTCTACTTCTTTAAATCTCTAGGGTTTTTGCATGTTTCCCCCTCCCCCCGAAGCTTGGCACTTACCCAATTCATGGTTTTCTAATAATAATTTACCTTTTCTACAAACCCACACTACTCACTCTGAGAATTAAGTTTCCAAAACCTAACCTTTCAAGTTCCTGTTTTCTTCCTTTTTTTTTTTTCACCAATAGCTCTGGACTTCCTTTTAAAGATGGTGCAGTGGGCCAGGCATGGTGGCTTATGCCTGTAACCCCAGCACTTTCGGAGACCAAAGAGGGAGGCTCACTTGAGGTCAGGAGGTCGAGGTTGCAGTGAGCTATGATTACACCACCACACTCCAGCCTGGGTAACAGAGCAAGACCCTGTCTCTAAAAACAGTAATAATAATAATAACATTAATAAAATAAAATAAAGATGGTTCACTGAAGAAGGCCTCTGGATGCAAGCCAACACTCTCCAAACGACATTTTGCTGAATACCATTTCTGAAATAGTTAATAAGTGTGATGTGGTCATATAAATTTCTGAAACATTATATGCTCGATTTCTTTTCAAAATTTTGCAAAGCATATAGATAAATTATAAACTCTTAGTCTTTCAGTTTATAAAAAACAAACCCAGCATTTTCTAAATATATTTTACCCTGATGCTTTGACTTTTCCCTGAAAATTCATTAATAGTATATGCTCCAGCTACCCCTGAGCCCAAATTAATGCCACCTCCAACCTATTCTCAATGCTATCTCTCAGTGCTCAGTTACGTTCCATCCACCTATCTGTGCACTTATTTATTTTTGTAATTGGACTAGGCATCGGGAATGAAACATGGACAAATACATAGTCTTTATCTTGAAGTCCTCCACTCTAATGAAGAAGACAGCCACATAAAGAGAGAATTCAAATTTAATATGATAAATGCAGTGGCAGGGATATGCGTGGATTATTAAAGAAGCTCAGAGTAGAGGGTATTTAATAATACAAACTATTGTCTAAACGGCCAGACTCCTTTTATGTTAAAGTCATATAACAAAAGATTAGAAGTGTGTCCCAAAACAAACAACAGCAACAGGCTTCTCTACAATCATATTGGATTTTTACTTCCTTTGAAAATATTTTAACCATAAAAAAAATGACTTTTGGTACATTTTAGAACTTTGCCTCTCATGGTAATCCTACTCAAAGTCAGAAGGGAAAATATGGTGCCAGAGTGCCCTTCTAGAAATTCCAGGATGACACTGAAAAGCAATTTCAGATTCAATTTAGACAAAGGTCCTGATCAGCATGCTGCCAAGAGGAAGAACATAGTGGGCTCCGACTCCACTCCAGACTACCTTTCTGAGGTTCCTGTGTGACTCATTGGTCCCCATGCTAATTCTAAGGAGTTTGCTTATTACAGTATAAAATAATCCTTCCAGAGAACACTTTTTTTTAACCATTCACTTGAGTTGTTGAATGCTTAAATACCTGCCCTGATGACATATGTTTTATTTTTAGTTTATGATAAATGCAGCATTCTGTTTGACTTTAACATCATATACAATGGCTAGAAAAAAATGGAAGTCAGAATGTGGCAAAAACTAAGTGAAACTTTGCTAAGAAGACAGATTATCTTTCTAATATAAGCCTAATACATTTTTAGTAATTGTGGGATGTGTGAATTGTCTTCTGCCTTATAGAGGCATAGATAACATTGCATTCTGCAAGGATGTGTTCTTTCCTCGAAATATCCCAGAAGAGAGGATTATAATATGAATACAATCTCTTGGCTGAGTAAAATAAAAGAAAATGAAGCTAACATTCTAGAGAGAAGCTGCTGGATGAAGGCTATTTCTCAAGAGGGTCAAGCCCTTATACCTGTTGGCCAAATCTCAATGTACAAATATGACGGTCAGGGCATTTGTTTTTTTGGATCCTATTTCAGTGGAGTCGGTGAGAGAGGATGGTATCTTCTCTGATTTGCCAGAGTTTAAGTATATGTAGGAAAAGTTTACAGGTACTTGAAAATACTAATATTTTTGGCCAAAATCTTGTAAGATAATCTATCTGCATGTTTCAACTTTTGTCTTCTCAATCAATTCACAGTCCAAAGCTGAAACTACAGTGGAGAATTTTAGCACCTTTAAGCACACTTTGAACCATTAATTAAAAAAAAAACTAATTAGAAAAATAATTGAGTAAAATTCTTTTTAAATTTTTGGTTTGACATAGCCAGACAACTTATTCAACTCTTCATTTCACTTTGTAGTGAAATGAAGCCACAAGATGGCTGGAAAGAGATAACCTGATAAATACATTTATGTGATAAGCAAGGAAATCAAATGTTCTTAAGAAAACAGTGTTCCAGCTTTTTAGAATACAGTTTCTCAACCTTGACACTATTGGCATTTAGAGCCAGATAATTCTTTCTTGTAGGGGGATGGGGCAGGTGAGGCAACTGTCCAGTGCATTGTAGAATATTTTGCACCATCCCTGGCCTCTACCCACTAGATGCCAGTAACAATCTACCACTTTCTTCCCAGTCGTGAAAACCAAAATGTCTGCAGACATTGTCAAATGTCCCCTGGGCCAGCAAAATTGCCTCTGGTTGAGAACCACAGCTTTAAAATATAGGTCAAGAAGATTGCAGGATTACTGTTAGTAATCCTCCTACGTGAGGGATGGGGGGAAAGGGGGAAAATCCCCTTAAGGGCTAAAAGCTGCATACTGCAAGTCTTTGGTGGGTGCCATTCAGAGCTCAGATGCAAATGCACCTCTAGAGCTGAGCTGAGCAATTGTGTGGTACTGAAATCACAATCCTTCTTCCAGACTAGAGCTGTGGCATGGTGACGCAGAGAGTAGAAACATTGTTCTGTTGAACACCAAGAATGGTCATACAAAGTAGCAGCAATGCTTAGTATCTGCCTTCTGAGCAAGTTGGGCAATTGGTTGGTTGCTCCTACTGATGGCTATTATTAGGACCTCCAGGATGAACCAACAAGCCACACTCTATCAAAAAAAGATAAGAAAATCTCTGAACAGTCATGGGGTTGGTGCCCACTTGGCATACCCTCATGAAGGGTCTCATCCTCCCTGGCCAGGATTTCACCAACCTCTTGGCTAATCTCCTTTTGTAGGCCTGCTCCAGTCCAGGCTTCCTCTGCATAGCTGTCAGAATGTTCTTTCTAAAGCACAACCCTGGATTTATCTCTGCCCTGCTTAAAATGCTTTGATGTTTCCTTTGACATAAAGTTGAAGCTCCTTAGCACTGCCTAGATGCTGACTTCATCTTTTAACACCCTCTTTCACGCACATCAAATTCCAAACTCAGATGTGAAAATGTCCCTTCTCATCTCTCTCTTCTTGCTCATGCAGCCTTTTCCTGTCACTGCCACATTAGCCTAAGAGTCTAGTCTGTATTTTTACTGAAAAAAGTCAACAAAGAAGAAAGCCTTCTTGTTGTGCTTCTTCTCTTTGTCTCTCCCCTCCCGTCTTATTCTTCCGCCCTTTCCTTTTTTTTAATTTCCAAATAAGCATTTATCTGTGTCATTACAACTCTCATTTAATAATTTTATAGCTTATGATTCTTATATTATTTTCTATAACTCCTCTCCCTACCCTCAACTCTTAGCTCTCCTTGTACATCTCTGACTGTTCTTTCTTGATCCTTTCTGGTGATAACTCTTCTCCCTTCTTAAATGTCTTCACACAGCAGGGTTTCAACATTGATGCTTTTCTCTTTCCAAATGCTTGCTGGATAATTACTTCCATTGACTGGTTTGCCACTTTGGTGCTAGTGACTCTCAAATGTGTACCTCCAGCCTTACTCAGCCCATTTCCTGAGCACCAGACTTGATACGGTTTGGATCTGTCTCTTCACCCAAATCTCATGTTCTATTGTAATTCCCAGTGTTGGAGGTGGGGACTTGGAAAGGTGATTAAATCAAGGGGGTAGATTTTTCATAAATGGCTTAGTACCATCCCCTTGGTCATTTTCTTGCAATAGCGAGAGGGTTCTTGTAAGATCTAATTGTTTAAGAGTGTTTCGCACCTCCCCCATCTCTCTCTTGCTCCTGCTTTCACCATGTGATGTGCCTGCTCCCCTTTTGCCTTCCGCCATGATTGGAAGCTTCCTGAGTCCTCCCCAGAAGCAGGTGCTGACTGCTATGCTGCCAGTATAGCCTGCAGAAATGTGAGCCAATTAAACCTTTTTTTTTTTTTTTGAGACTGAGTCTTGCTCTGTCGCCCAGGCTGGAGTGCAGTGGCCGGATCTCAGCTCACTGCAAGCTCCGCCTCCCGGGTTCACGCCATTCTCCTGCCTCAGCCTCCCAAATAGCTGGGACTACAGGCGCCCGCCACCACGCCTGGCTAGTTTTTTGTATTTTTTAGTAGAGACGGGGTTTCACTGTGTTAGCCAGGATGGTCTCGATCTCCTGACCTCATGATCCGCCCATCTCGGCCTCCCAAAGTGCTGGGATTACAGGCTTGAGCCACCGCGCCTGGCCTAAACCTATTTTCTTACAAATTACCTAGCCTATGGTATTTTTTTTACAGCAATACAAGAATGGCCTAACATAAGACCCCTGTAATTTAATGTCTACAAAACAGTTTCCCTGGATGTCCCACTTATATCCCCAATTCCACATGCCTTCAACTTAGCTCATCTTTTCCCACAGACTTGGTCTTATTTGAAATGCCATACCATGCAAGCATTCTCATCAGAAACCTGGGATTTTCCCAAGACTGCTTCTTCATCTCTCACATGTAATTAGTGGCCAAATTCAGTTGATTCTATCTGCTCAAGATCTCCTACAGCTTTCTTGTTACTGACTATATTCAGACTCTGTTGTGTGGGATGTTTCAAGTATTTATCATTGATGTGCTCCCAGGCTTGTCCTATTTCAATCTATTCTCCTTGCTGCGGACAAAGCACTTCTGGTCATGTTCCTTTTCTGTCTAAAATCCTTCAAGGTCTTTCCCATCAAACAAGTTCAAGCTTCTTGCCATGGTAGACCAGGGAAATGGGAATATCATTATGTCTGGAGTACTGTTACACAAAATATCTAACTTAAGAGTCACCATTAAATGGATATACCTAGGGTTGCCCAAAGGCCAGAAAATAAATTCAGAGCAAACAACACTGACATAGCACACACAGCCCCTAACTTCCTTTCCAGATTTATCAGTTCCCTTGAAGTTTCTTCTTCTCTGCATCTCACATTCTAGCTACATGAACTCCTTGCAGGTCCCTGAATGTACAATACTGTCTCATGTCCCTGTGATTTTTCTATCTCTGGAATATCTTTTCTTCCCTTATTCTCCCAACTTGTTTGCCTTTAATGCCCTTCTCTCCTATGTTTCCTGGTAAACACATACTTTTCCTTTAAGACTCTGCTCAAATATAACCTTCTCTGTGAAATGTTGTCTGACTTCTTTCATCAGATATACTAAATTCCCCTCTCTTTTTCATCTGTACTGTACTCTGTAAAGGCAATATAATTGCATCTACAAATTTGAACTCAATTACGTGACTTTATTTACTTCCTCATTTACTAGATTGATAGGGTAAGTCGCTTTCAGAAAGAAACTATATTTTATTTATTACTAACACCCGCTATGGCACCCAGAGCACAGAGACATTCAGAAATATTTTTTTAAATTAAAAAGTAGGCAAATGGATGAATTATAAGAATGTATCAGACATTTTTAAGGTTCATTACAGCTCTTCATTTCCTCATTCTAAAACAATTTCAAAGCTTCCCTCTTAGTATTTATAGATAAGGAATAAAAGGCAATTCTCTCAAGAGAGGTGATCCATTGACTTTGATTTAAAATAAACTGAATGAAGATGCATCACTTTAGTTCAGTGCAGACACATCTGAAGAGCAAGTGTTGGCAGGGACAAAGACATAATAAGCATAACATCATTGAGGGACAGAGAGACAAAGAAACTAGAAGGAAAAGGGGCTCAATGAGGAAAAGCATGGAGGCATGTACTTTCCAACTACTTCAAAATTTTGCCAGGAGAGGGCTATGGTCATTTTTCACTTCTCCATTCCTCCATAATTTTGGTCAAAGGGATAAGAAACCTGTGTATCTTATTCAAATTTGCTTTTTAAAATGACAGAATAAAGTAGAAAAATATCAAATTACCACTTTTCCTTATATCCTTTGAGGACTTCAAAAGAAGCAAAATCATAAAATCAACAAAAAGTCAAAGCAGAGGCTACTAGCTGCTGCAAGGAGAATGCCACTAAAGCATTCATAAACTTTCTGTTCATATTTCTATTGTAAGGATGACTATGAAATTTGCTTCCATGATATACTCTTTTGTAATTATAGGTATGAAAGTATCAATGACTGTAATTAAGGCAGAAGGATTAATTTTAATCAAATCAATGTTTAGAGTTGATAATGGAAGTTTTCTCATGTCCCTAATGATTAAAATTCTGCCTCTCAATATGATTGGCACAAGAGCCAACCACTTGGATGACTGAATTAATTTTTATAACATCAATAATTACATATCATGGGGACATGACTAGTACTTAGACATAAAGAGAAAAATACTCAGATCATGAATCAGCAAAAAGTTCTTAACGAGGGGAATTTTAGAATTTCCATCTTGGGGATAACTTTATACCTGAGGTGCTCTCAGTGACCTCTGCTCTGGCTTGCAGAGAGAGAGTGACTGGTGTGCTTCCTTCTGGGTCTGGATTCTCCACTTTGGGCCACATACACATGCCAATATTGGCAGAATTTGCATAGCAGAATGGTAACTAAGACAGGCAACGGTCTCTATACAGAAGGTGGGGAAAAGACGGAGAAACAGAGGACAAGGTCCAATATTATCTGGGGCCAAACATCACATGGCTTTGGCAGAGTAATGCCTGCTTTCCCTCTGCATTTTGAGAACATGGGAGGCAAGGTCTCCCACCCCTTCTGCACAGCCATCTGCCTCAACCCTGCTCAGGGAGCATACGTGACAGTCATCTCTGAAAAACTGCAGTATTTTCACTTTTGATATCTGCTGTGTAATGGTATGGCAAAAATATTGCCAAATGCAATATTTTGTCTGTGTATGTATGTAAGTAGATATGTATATGTATATTCATACACACACATATATGTGTATATATACATTTTAAGCCAGCTGGGGAATGGGTTTGTAATGGATATGTCATGTTTAATCTTGTATAAATTATAAGATTAAAAACAAAACACCATAATAACCCATCCCTTAACTGGAAAGAGTTGAAGTATTTAGAGTTAAGTAGGGCCTAGTAGTATAGACAGGATCAACAATATTCATATATTGCTTAATAGAAAACAATATGCCTCAACTAATAATGGTGATTGTGTCTCTCAAACATAGACCATGAACAGCAGCTGAGAGATTTTCTTCAGCTACAGATTCCAATAAAAATTCTCGTTGAATTCAACTGGCCTTTTAAGTATTAACTGCTAGTGTGTGTTTTCTTGTATATGTCATATTATCCTATTGCAATTGACTTAACCCTTGGGCACTTTAAGGTGGCCATTGTGTCTGTGGCTAAACAGGAAAAATATGACTCATATTAGAGTTCAGGACTGGGGAAATCCTGACTCCAGGGTTTGGAATAATAAGAATGCTGCTATTACAAGGTTACCATTTATAAGTGCTGAATACTCTAACCAAATATTTGTAACCTTTGCATTCTGGCTGTCAGAGGAATACACCTGTATTTCATTACCTGACCCCTCCAACCCAACAGAAAGATTTGAAAATCAGATATATAAAAAAGAGAGTCCTTTTTATCTTTTCTGTAGAAATCTCAATGTATTTGATGGCAGATACAAATGATAAGTTTGTACTCAGCCCTTCAAGACTCAATAGATGACTGTCTCTGGATGCATAAACTAAGTAGTGGTAAATTCACATCTGAAGACCCAGCCCCCTTTAAATCAGTGACAGGGAGTAGCTCTCCCTCTACTATCTAACGTTTCTCAGCAAGGCAAACTCTCAGGTTCAGAAGACAGAAATTCTACCTTCCTCTTTTGGGAAAGTTGTACAGATAGAAGAGTAAGGAATTTTTACTTGACAAAATGTGAGTTGGAGTTTCATCCCTTCTACTTAATGGCTGTAGGTCTCCACTTCTCAGAATCTTTAAATCTTGGTCTCAAAATGGAAATAATACTATTATATACCTCACTTGAATACTGTGAGAATAAGGGTGATGATATAAACTAAACATATTTAACTATAGGTCCAAAAATACATATCTATCAATACTTTGTCTTAGCTTATTTATTCATTTATTTCCTTAGAGACAGGGTCTTGCTTTATTGTTGCAGTCATGGCTCACTGCAGCCTTGAACTCCTGGGCTCAAACCATCCTCCATTTTAGCCTCCCGAGTAGCTGTGACTACAGGCACTCACCACCACGTCCAGTTAATTAAAAAAAAAAAAGGTAGAATCAGGGTTTCAGTATGTTGCCCAGGCTCGTCTCGAGTTCTTGGCCTCAATCCTCTCACCTTAGCCGCCCAAAGTGCTGGCATTACAGGTGTAAGCTATTGTGCCCAGCCCTATCTTAGTTTAAATGTTTGTTTCCCTCATGCTTCAGGCTACAGCTACCCAATCTGTTGGGTAAGGGGTAGAATCAAAGTATACCCAACTGAAACACCTCTTTTTGGACATTACACACTTGTAAGATGCTTACTCCATGGAGCAGGAAAGGTAAGATGAGATAAGAAAGCCCATCCTCCTCCTGGCCAACATGGTGAAGCCCTGTCTCTACTAAAAACACAAAAATGAGCTGGACGTGGGAGCATGCCTGTAGTCCCAGTTCCTCGGGAGGCTGAGGCAGGAGAATTGCTTGAACCTGGGAGGTGGAGGTTGCAGTGAGCTGAGATCGTGCCACTGCACTCTAGCTTGGCAACAGAGTGAGACTCTGTCTCAAACATGAAAAAAAAAGAAAGAAAGAAAAAAGAAGAAATCTCATCCTCCACTGGCACACACTCCATTTCCCCTCCACACCACCCACCCCCACCCCACCCCAGGCAAGGAATAGATACCACTATAAGACTATATATTATAATCACTTTTTTGCATTATTTCAGCATCTCATTTTTTGGTGAGGGTAGAAGAAGAGCAGAGGAAGAGACATAGGAGAGGAAGAAAGGGCACATGAAGAACTTATTTTAGTTACAAACACTCCTTATAAGAATTAGGCATAAGATAATCATTTGAATGGCTTCATTTAAACACTATTCAAAATGTTGGTGGAGACAGGAACAACAATTCCGACCTTAGACCTTAGTTCCCCTCCTGGAGGCCGGATACCTTTCCCAGACATTGAACCACTAATGGGAAATTAAAGGCAGTAAAACAACAGCTGGAATCCCATAACTGACAAGGTTTATATTGTACTCGGAGCAATTCACACTTAAAGAATTTCCTTTCCAATCACCAGGCTTGTTTCTTTCTCTTCGTTGTTCAGGTTGATGGAGCCTCTGCTGGTAAAGTGTTTTTCTCTTTGTATAACTGAGCAAAGCTGATCTCATTGTCGTCTCCAAACACTGTTCTGCTTCCAAAGATTTGAAGAGCTGTGCCCTCTTTTTTACCTCTGGCTTGCAGGCTTGGCTGGTGGAAAGGAAGGAACATTAGAATGCCTATTGCACAAGCCTTATATATTTGATGATCTCAAGTAGTGTTATTTTATATATTTTGTCCAATGTCACGGGCATTATTGTTCCAATTTCATGAGTAACAGAAGCCTCAGGGATAATCATTTCTGTCTCTTCACAAATGTATTCACCTAAAGTCAGATTCTGCAGCAGGAAAATAAAGGTGAATTACTATGATCCACTGAAGAAGAAATTGACCCATCTATCTATACCAAACAGTAGTAATAATAACAATAATAGCTAAAATATACTGGGAACACTTCATATTCCCACCACTAAGTGAGTCACGTGAATTACGTTTTTTTAAAAAAACATTTTTCTTATCCTCTCAAGAGTCCTTTTAATTTTTGTTACATTTTATTATAATTCTTGTTTTACAGAGAAAGAAACTGGGCTTACAGGGGTTAAATAACACATTAGAGGCTTTGGGCAATAAATGATAAACCCAGAATTGAAACCTGCGCAGTCTGACTCTGGAATGGGAGTGCTAAATGATTTTCCAAATACAAATAAATTCACATGCATGTGTGCATGGACAGATCCAAGGTCATTATCATCTGTCATTCTCACTCCCATTAATATGTTTTCTTGATTGGAGAAAAAATGGTGGAGTTATAGCCACCTCATTGGGAATACTGGTGGAAATGTGTTGCACTATTGAATGTCATCTGTGAAATGTGTCACATCTGAAAAAATGTTAAGATCTCTGCTTAATGGGAAAAACGGGTGGGTAAACAGATGGTCACAAGACTGTCTGTCTGGTGCTATGATTGGGGCATGTGCACAAGATAATGAAACAGCCAAGATAAGAGTTATCCACAAGACAGGTTTCTTAAAGAAGGAAATTCATGAGCTGTATCTAAGTGGAAGAGGAGGATTTCACCAGGCAGAAAATGGACAGAAAAACAACAAGACAAAAGGCAAAATATAAGACACAGAATCAGCAGTGGGGGTGGGGAAGGGAGGTGGTCAACATGTGTATAATTGGTGGACTTGGGGGAATAAAGCGTGAATGTCTGTTGTTATTGCTGTTGTTTGTTTTCTGTTGTTGTTGTTTTTGTCCTGCTGAGTGGTTTGGATTTTAGCTACATTGTGATTGAGAACCATTTAAGGATTTACATCTGGGGAGTGACAAGATCCTAATTGCATTTCTGCAGAATGACTCTGGAAGAAATGTGGAGAATGAATGGCTAGAGGAGAGATGGACAACAGAAAGCTCATTAAGGAGGCCATGATTCTAACTCACCTGCAGAAACTAGTGCGGTGAGAGAGAATATAGGTCTAGGCTAAGAAGCTCACAAGAAGAAAACGGGGAGGAGATGGATTTAAAAACCAGACCTTAGAATGTGGAGTTGACAGAACTCGATGACCATTTGGCATGGTGGGTAAAAAAGAAGGAAGAATCAAAAATGAACACAAGTTTACTTCAGCAACTTACTGTGTGAACTATGGTGCCATTTCTGATGGGATATAAAGGAGAAAGAGAATCTGGGGTAGAGAAAAATGTGTCCATTTTAAGAAAATAATGAGGTGCCCACGTAGGGAATCTGAGCAGTTGGCAGGACAAACCAGAATAGGGTACAGATGGTAGAGGCAACTGGCAAATTGTGGGGTGTCAGTGCTGTGTAATTGGTGGACAAAACCTTGGAAGTGGCTAACACCTCAGAGAGCCCATGGAGCCATAGAAGACAGCTGATAGTTTATATAAAATGCAAGGGCTACTTTAAGAAAAAGAAACTAGTAAGGGAACCTGAAAATGAGTAGTTTGAGAGGTACGAAGAAAATCACCAAAGAAAGACCAAAGATAAATCAAGAGAAGATAAATTTTCAAGAAGTTGAAAATGGTCAGCTGTGTCAGAGAGGTCAATTAATAAGAAAAGTTGAATGACTCCATTGGAATTTGGCAAAAAGGAGGCCACCAATAAGTCAGCAGAAAATGGGTTATTGGAGAGGGTAAGAGGAAGATGGTGGCGATGTAAGCACTGAAAGAAAGGGAAGAAAATCCGGGTCAATGGGGTGTATTTCACCCAGAACACTCGAGGCAGTTTTGTATACCTCCATTTTCATAAGATTTTGCACTTATTTATGTGTCATAGCTAAATTAACTATGTGATTTGTAATTAATTTCAATAATTTTGTCTTGCTAACATGTTTTCCTTACAATCAATTAACTTATTTTTCAGCACATAGGCTTTTTAAAATTAGTAGCATTGAAGAAACTAAATACAGGGATGCATGTACCCTAATTCCTTTATGTTCTCTCACCTTTCTCAATTGCTTGACCTCCTGTTATTTATCTTTCCTTAAAAGCTATTATTCAATATTTAATACTCTATGAAAATTTTATAGTTCTAACTTGTTCATAAAATGTCATTGTTAGCGTTGTTTAATCTTGCTTGACTTCCTTTCATTCCTGGCCTCAGTTTTAGTACAATCCACATAATAATTCATTCCAGGCTTCCAATCACGGCTTCCTATGACTTCTTGTTGTTTCTGCACTCTGGGTTTTGTTTTTGTTTTATTTGTCCTTTTCTTCTGTTTTACTTGTAATGACATTATAATATACTGTCACATTATATATAATCAGCTCAGTTAGGGAAAATAATGTATCTTGAAAATAAAAGAAAATGTATATGTGATTATGTAGACATATTCAGAGTATTGTATTAATATAATTTTTCATTTTTATCCATGCACTGTGTGGCATATTTAGACATGAAATGGGCCTATATAGGGATTCCTTAGTTGCTTTAGCCAATCAGGACACCAGCTGAGCAGGACAATATTATTTGTACCTATTTGATTCAGGTGACATTCTGATAACATCTTAGGATTTCATTAACTTGAGACCTTATCAAAACAACCAACATATTATTTGAAAAGAATCACTTTGCATTCTGGAATAAATTCTATACATACAGCTAAGCTAACTTAAACAGGTTCAGCAATTTACAAACAATATTCAGCAGTGATCATGTCTGTATTGCACCAACTACGTTACCAGTTTAAGGACTTTGCTAAAACTCAGGCGGGAGTGCTCATGAGCCATCTCTGCCTTCCTCTGATCTTCATTCAATCTCCTGAAGCGTCTGACCCTCAGTGCCCCAAGCCAACCCAAGCCAGACTGACTGCATCTGACATTTCACTGTGGAGATATCTCAGACTCTTCGTATGTAAACTGCAGAATTCAAACCTTGATATATAGGCTGCATAGAAGTCATCACACATATGGTTAAAGAATTTGTTATTTCTAATTACTTTTCTAACTGCTAGCTCATCAATCCACGTAGAATAGTCATCACTCCCTGACATTCTTTAAATCCCTATACATGTCTTTTGTCTTGTGCTGCTGCTATGGGAAATGTTTCTCTATCTCTACGACTTCAGGTTGGAAGAAAATGTACTGAGCTTATCACTGTAGAGAAGATCACTTTCCATTACTCAGAAGTCCTTTCCTTGTGGCTATTTCCTGTCTCTTGCTGCAAATGAACCTACAACAAGTTAAACAACTTGCTCATTCATTTTTTTAGCAAACAGTTATTGAGCATGATATTGGGGTACAAAACCAAGTAAGACAGCTTTCTCTTCCTCGAAGAAGCCTATCTTCTAGCTGAGGAGAAAGACGACCAAATCAATAATTGCAGGACAAGTACAAATGTTAGCGTTCAGGCACGTACAAGATGAAACACAAGCCTAGGGATGCATGCCTATTTTATTTTTGAGACAGAGTCTTGCTCTGTTGCCCAGGCTGGAGTGCGGTGGCCTTATCTCAGTTCAGTGCAACCTCCGCCTCCCTGGTTCAAGCGATTCTCCTTCCTCAGCCTCCCAAGTAACTGGGATTATGGGCATGTCCTGCTAATTTTTTGTATTTTTAGTAGAGACGGGGTTTCACCATGTTGGCCAGGCTGGTCTCAAACTCCCAACCTCAGGTGATCCACTCGCCTTGGCCTCCCAAAGTGTTGGGAGTACAGGTGTGAGCCACCCTGCCCATCCCACACCTGTTTTACAAAGGGGGTCAGAGAAGCCTTCTCAGAGCAGCCAGAATTCCACCTGAGCACTGAGGGATGACAGGGAATTTGCTAGATAACATGGAAGAATGGCCTCCCAGACAAAGAGGAGAATATGTATAGATGCAGAGGCTTGAAACAGCCCAGCACTGGGGAAGATGGGACTGGGGAGAAAAGGGACTTCCATATTATGTTTTGCATAACTTACGATGCTCAAATTTTACATAATGAGAATATATTCATAAACAAGTTGTATCAATATTAAAATGAAAAATAAAACACAAGGACACAAAAAGCATTGCATGACACTTTTGAAAATGTTTATTATTATTGGAGTGACAAATACCTGTCAGATAGGGGTGGGGATGAGCCTGGCACACCAAGCCAGGGCCACCTCATGCAAGCAACCCTTACGTATCAAAAAAAGGCATCTACAAATGTCCCCTGAATGCTTTGAGAAGACAATGATAGATTTTAAAGAGGAAATGGCATTGTTCAATATTAATTTTAGAAAAAAAATGCATTAAAAAAAAAAAGCGTGGGAACAAACAGGAGGGAGGTTGATTTTGGAAGTGGAGGAAGCAAAACCAAGAATCTAGGAGAATGAAGTGCTGGAGTTATGGTAGTGGAAGGGGAGACAGAGATGAGGGAGCAGAGGAGAGGGATAAAGAGGTTGGGGCCATGAAAGTAGTCACAGGTTCAATACAGCCCCCAGTGGTGTGGGTGAGGTGGGCTACAGGAGAGAGGACTCCAGTTTGTACAACTGACTATTGTCAGCCATCAAGAAGGGTATAGAGAAGAAGGAACAAATTTAGAATAAAAGAGTTGGTTTGGGGTGCGTTGCATTTTTATGTCCTATAGAATACCCAAGAGGAGATGTCTAATTGACATTTGAGAGAAGAGTCTGGTGTTTGGCACAAAGATTTGAATGGCCCCTTAACCAGTCATAGGAGCCTCATAATTCATTAGGTAAAATTTCTTAGAAATCAGACTTGACCCAGAATTAAGAGACATAGGAAAGATTTAACAAATTTTCATTGTTTATCATCATAATATTCCCTCGTTAGTTAACAAATTGAGTGAAAATTAGTTTTAATCGGAGTGAGCCTCTCTCTTAACAAAAACAAAAACCTGTCATTCTTTCTACAGGAGTAAAAGCAGTTATTTTTGTATCATGTAACCAAAACAGCTGGCTGATTTCATTGTTCCCTCAGTAAATAGCTGTTTTGGCACAGAGCTGATGAGCACCAACAGGATGTTTACCCAGAAGCTTCAAGCAAAGGTAGCAGTAATAGGTGTACTTCTAAAAGATAGGGTGGCAAATTGACTGATGTTAAAAAATGCACATAATTGGTAAATGTTACAAGTATTTACAGTGAGTAAGAAGAGCTAAGTGCATTTGGTGGAATAGGATTAAAATGGTACTAAAAGCCAAACACAAGGAGAAGTAACATCTGCTCTCAATCATAAGACTCAGTGTTGAGAAGTGCTCCACAGGGCCCAAAGCCTGCTCAAACAACAGTCCCTCCATTTGTAGAATGTCACGTTAAGAAAACAGTGACTGAGAAAGCAGCAAAAATTGGGCGATGTCCACATCGCATATTTCAGCTAAGATAAATGTAGGAGTCACTAGAACACGCTTGTGTACTATATGGATTTTAATCACTTATCCATGAATCCCATAATGGCTTGGTATATGACTACAACGTCTACTAGGAAGGCATATTGTTTAGACAGGGAAGATTAATGGTAAAATTATCAACTATTATTAACATTCATTTACTTATTCAACAGTTTGGGGGCGTTAAATACATGTCAGGCTCGGCAGCTCCAACAGTGAGTGAGTCAGACTCCCCTCCCGAAAGTCTCATGGCGGCATCCATCCCACACACACTAGGTCTGGCCCTACGTGGTTCTTAGGATCAAGTTGAGTTCAGAGAGTTATCCAAATTTTGCTGAAAACACTGAGACAAACTTGTGAAATAAATCGCCAATGTTATAAAGCTAATAACTGCCAGAGCCAGTGCTGACTCCAAGTCCAAGACTTTTTGCAATATAATTGCCTTTTATAGTCCAAGGAGGATTCATGGAACAATTTAAGATACGAAAATGATGAAACTTTACTCAAAATAGCTGCAAAATGGAAAAAAATAACAAACACCTATCAACAGGATGAATAAATTTTGATATATTCATAAAATGAAATATGCATTAATGAAAATAAATGAATTATAATCACATGCAGCAACAGAGAAGAAAGATATAAGGGAGTGTGTACTGTGCAGTCTATTTACATAAAGAACAAGCAAAACTAATCAATGATGATACAAATAATAGCAGCTATGTTTGAGGAGTGATATTGACTAGGAGGGGACGTGAAAAGCCCTCTGATATGCAAAAAAATGTACTTTCTCTTGATCAGGTGGTAGTTACAGCTGTATAAATATATCAAGTTCATTGACTTGTGTATTTAAGATTAGTGCACTTTATGTATATTTCATCTCAATTTAAAAATAATAAATGATGAGCAGGAAAGAACTTGGTGAGCTGGTGAAGTATTTGTCAAGCAGTGTCTTTAAAGCAGTTTCAGAAAAAATACTGGTTCCAAGCTCTGATAATTTAGACTTAACCATTTGTTTCTTCGTGCTCTTTAAGCTGTCTTGACTCAGACCTGTACTATTTCACACCAGGGCGATTGCAATAAGCACCAAGTGATCTGCCTGTCCTTCAGTCCAACCACACAATGCATCCAGTTATCCTTCCTAAATGCTGAATTGTCCCATTAAGTCCTTTGTGTAAACATATTCAATGGTGCTCCATTTTCTATGAAGTTCACAATCTTTAGCATAGATACAGAGTCTTCTGCAATCTTTTCCCAGCCAGCTAACTACTCCAGTATCATCACCTGCCTGTCACTTTCAATTTTCCTTCCTTCCTTCCTTCCTTCCTTCCTTCCTTCCTTCCTTCCTTCCTTCCTTCCTTCCTTCCTTCCTTTCTTCCACAAATATTTATGCAATACCTACTTAGGTAAGACATTCTATCAGATGGCAGGTAATAAAAATGAATGAGATAGAATCTTATCACATTGCTGCAGATTTGACATAAGGCAAAGATACCCACATACATACAATTACAAAGCTAATGAGGGGCACAAAGAGATAGACCAGGGCATCATGGAATCTAGAGTAGAGGTACTGGATGCAACCTAGGAGGTTCTTTACAGAGCCGATGGAGGATAGTAAGTCTTGAAAGAGAAAGAGAAACACACCTGGCAGATAGAGATAGGTAGGTGGTAGAGTATAGTAATCTGGGCCAAGGGCCTTGCCTAAACAAAAGTATGTAGGCATGAAAGAGCATGGGGTATCTAGGAAATAAAAAATGAAACATTTAGAAAGATTGAATCTTATAGTTCAAGGGTGGGGATGAGGGGTAGCAATGCTTGAGGCAGGAAAGGTAGGCAGAGAGCCATATCATCAGAGAGCTTGTTTGCAATGCTAAAGAGTTTGGATTCCATCCTACAGGCAGCAGGAGCTCCCGGACACACCTTATGCTACAGCCATGCCAAACTCTGGCTGGTTCCACAGCCACTTCAGGCACTTTCACAACTCTGTGCAGTTCATCTTGTTTCTTCAGCTCCAAATGCCAGCCCCACCTGACAACATTATATCATCATTCTGAGTTTATACCTGACAACACAGAATTGCTTTTACTGTACATGGCATGGACATTCTGCCATTGGTTCCCGTAAGATGTGAAAACAAACCCATGAAAATTGCTACCCTTGTGACTCTAGTGATGGTGTTTAAAAGTATTGTTGGTCACATTTCACAGGGTTTTCTTTATGGAGGCCACCAAGGAAATGTCTCTCAGTACCAAGAATATTTGAGGTCTCCCAGAGCTGGTTTGTGTTTATCTTAAGCACACTCTGATTTATTTTAGATGTTTCTCTTCTTTGCTTTAGCTCAGAGCTGAATCTGTGACCCATCTCTAGCAAGCCTAAGGGTCTCTTTTTATTTTTTATTTTTTTGTGGACTAATCTCACCATGCCTTTATTTTATTTGATTCTTCCTATTTTCTCAATATCTGATTTCCTCACTTACTGTTATATGGATTGCCTATAGTTTTGAGATCCATCTGAAATAGTTTTTGAAAGGAGCTGGGCTACACATGACCAGAAGAGTAAATAAAGAAGAAACAAGTCATCATTATTTGAGATTCTTTAATGCCACCCTTTTTGTGACGCCTCCTCAGATTCTCCAAGGCAGAGCTAGTCAGTATCTGCTTGGAAAGCCCACATGCTTTGTCGATGCATTTATTCTAGTCTTTCTGCATTGCTTTATTAGTAATCGCTTACATTTTTGTTCATCCCACCCTTCTGGAGCACCTTCAAGCCAGGAACAAAAAATTTTAATTTCCCTATTATTTTCCCAGAATCTCATGCTGTAGATAGGGACACATTTAATTCTTGCTGTATGAATAAATAAATAAATAATGATAATGTAAAAGAAACTTGGGTTAAACTTATCTGTTAAGAGAGCAGAGAATCAATATGGCCGAATAGGAACAGCTCCAGTCTCCAACTCCCAGCGCGAGCGACACAGAAGACCGGTGATTTCTGCATTTTCAACTGAGGTACTGGGGTCATCTCACTAGGGAGTGCCGGACAATCGGTGCTGGTCAGCTGCTGCAGCCTGACCAGCGAGAGCTGAAGCAGGGCCAGGCATCGCCTCACCTGGAAGCGCAAGGGGGAAGGGAATCCCTTTTCCTAGACAGGGGAACTGAGACACACAACACCTGGAAAATCAGGTAACTCCCACCCCAATACTGCGCTTTAAGCAAACAGGCACACCAGGAGAATATATCCCACACCTGGCCGGGAGGGTCCCATGCCCACGGAGCCTCCCTCACTGCTAACACAGCAGTCTGCGGCGATCTATCCGCAAGGCAGCAGCGAGGCTGGGGGAGGGGCGCCCACCATTGCTGAGGCTTAAGTAGGTAAACAAAGCCACTGGGAAGCTCGAACTGGGTGGAGCTCACAGCAGCTCAAGGAAGCCTGCCTGTCTCTGTAGTCTCCACCTCTGGGGACAGCGCACAGCTGAAGACCAACAGGGGAAGCAGCGGGGGCCGGTGCAGAGGCGAACAACTCTGTCTGACAGCTTTGGGGAGAGCCGTGGATCTCCCAACGCGGAGGTTGAGATCTGAGAACGGACAGACTGCCTGCTCAGGTGGGTCCCTGACCCCTGAGTAGCTTAGCTGGGAGACATCCCCCACTAGGGGCAGTCTGACACCCCACACCTCACAGGGTGGAGTACACCCCTGAGAGGAAACTTCCAAAGGAAGAATCAGACAGGTACACTCGCTGTTCAGCAATATTCTATCTTCAGCAACCTCTGCTGCTGATACCCAGGCAAACAGGGTCTGGAGTGGACCTCAAGCAATCTCCAACAGACCAACAAACAGTCCTTCTGACTGTCAGAAGGAAAACTATCAAACAGGAAGGACACCTATACCAAAACCCCATCAGTACATCACCATCATCAAAGACCAGAGACAGATAAAACCACAAAGATGGGGAAGAAGCAGGGCAGAAAAGCTGGAAATTCAAAAAATAAGAGCGCATCTCCCCCTGCAAAGGAGCGCAGCCCATCGCCAGCAACGGATCAAAGCTAGTCAGAGAATGACTTGGACGAAATGAGAGAAGAAGGCTTCAGTCCATCAAACTTCTCAGAGCTAAAGGAGGAATTACGTACCCAGCACAAAGAAACTAAAAATCTTGAAAAAAGAGTGGAAGAATTGACAGCTAGACTAATTAATGCAGAGAAGATCATAAACGAAATGACAGAGATGAAAACCATGACATGAGAAATACGTGACAAATGCACAAGCTGCAGTAACCGACTCGATCAACTGAAGAAAGAGTATCAGCGATTGAGGATCAAATGAATGAAATGAAGCGAGAAGAGAAACCAAAAGAAAAAAGAAGAAAAAGAAATGAACAAAGCCTGCAAGAAGTATGGGATTATGTAAAAAGACCAAATCTACGTCTGATTGGGGTGCCTGAAAGTGAGGGGGAAAATGGAACCAAGTTGGAAAACACTCTTCAGGATATCATCCAGGAGAACTTCCCAAACCTAGTAGGGCAGGCCAACATTCAAATTCAGGAAATACAGAGAACGCCACAAAGATACTCCTCCAGAAGAGCAACTCCAAGACACATAATTGCCAGATTCACCAAAGTTGAAATGAAGGAAAAAATCTTAAGGGCAGCCAGAGAGAAAGGTCGGGTTACCCACAAAGGGAAACCCATCAGACTAACAGCAGATCTCTCGGCAGAAACTCTAGAAGCCAGAAGAGAGTGGGGGCCAATATTCAACATTCTTAAAGAAAAGAATTTTAAACCCAGAATTTCATATCCAGCCAAACTAAGTTTCATAAGTGAAGGAGAAATAAAATCCTTTACAGATAAGCAAATGCTTAGAGATTTTGTCACCACCAGGCCTGCCTTACAAGAGACCCTGAAGGAAGCCCTAAACATGGAAAGGAACAACCGGTACCAGCCATTGCAAAAACATGCCAAAATGTAAAGACCATTGAGGCTAGGAAGAAACTGCATCAACTAATGAGCAAAATAACCAGTTAATATCATAATGACAGGATCAAGTTCACACATAACAATATTAACCTTAAATGTAAATGGACTAAATGCTCCAATTAAAAGACACAGACTGGCAAACTGGATAAAGAGTCAAGACCCATCAGTCTGCTGTATTCAGGAGACCCATCTCACATGCAGAGACATACATAGGCTCAAAATAAAGGGATGGAGGAAGATCTACCAAGCAAATGGAGAACAAAAAAAAGCAGGGGTTGCAATCCTAGTCTCTGATAAAATAGACTTTAAACCATCAAAGATCAAAAGAGACAAAGAAGGCCATTACATAATGGTAAAGGGATCAATTCAACAGGAAGAGCTAACTCTCCTAAATATATATGCACCCAATACAGGAGCACCCAGATTCATAAAGCAAGTCCTTAGAGACTTACAAAGAGACTTAGACTCCCATACAATAATAATGGGAGACTTCAACACTCCACTGTCAACATTAGACAGATCACCGAGACAGAAAGTTAACAAGGATATCCAGGAATTGAACTCATCTCTGCACCAAGCGGACCTAATAGACATCTATAGAACTCTCCACCCCAAATCAACAGAATATACATTCTTCTCAACACCACATCGCACTTATTCCAAAATTGACCACATAATTGGAAGTAAAGCACTCCTCAGCAAATGTACAAGAACAGAAATTATAACAAACTGTCTCTCAGACCACAGCGCAATCAAACTAGAACTCAGGACTAAGAAACTCAATCAAAACCACTCAACTACATGGAAACTGAACAACCTGCTCCTGAATGACTACTGGGTACATAATGAAATGAAGGCAGAAATAAAGATGTTCTTTGAAACCAATGAGAACAAAGATACAACATACCAGAATCTCTGGGACACATTTAAAGCAGTGTGTAGAGGGAAATTTATAGCACTAAATGCCCACAAGAGAAAGCAGGAAAGCTCTACAATTGACATTCTAACATCACAATTAAAAGAACTAGAGAGGCAAGAGCAAACACATTCAAAAGCTAGCAGAAGGCAAGAAATAACTAAGATCAGAGCAGAAGTGAAGGAGATAGAGACACAAAAAACCCTCCAAAAAATCAATGAATCCAGGAGTTGGTTTTTTGAAAAGATCAACAAAATTGACAGACCGCTAGCAAGACTAATAAAGAAGAAAAGAGAGAGGAATCAAATAGACACAATAAAAAATGATAAAGGGGATATCACCACTGACCCCACAGAAATACAAACTACCATCAGAGAATACTATAAACACCTCTACGCAAATCAACTAGAAAATCTAGAAGAAATGGATAATTTCCTGGACACTTACACCCTCCCAAGACTAAACCAAGAAGAAGTTGAATCCCTGAATAGACCAATAGCAGGCTCTGAAATTGAGGCAATAATTAATAGCCTACCCACCAAAAAAAGTCCAGGACCAGATGTATTCACAGCTGAATTCTACCAGAGGTACAAGGAGGAGCTGGTACCATTCCTTCTGAAACTATTCCAATGAATAGAAAAAGAGGGAATCCTCCCTAACTCATTTTATGAGGCCAACATCATCCTGATACCAAAGCCTGGCAGAGACACAACAAAAAAAGAGAATTTTAGACCAATATCCCTGATGAACATCGATGCAAAAATCCTCAATAAAATACTGGCAAACTGGATTCAGCAGCACATCAAAAAGCTTATCCACCATGATCAAGTGGGCTTCATCCCTGGGATGCAAGGCTGGTTCAACATTCGCAAATCAATAAACGTAATCCAGCATATAAACAGAACCAAAGACAAGAACCACATGATTATCTCAATAGATGCAGAAAAGGCTTTTGACAAAATTCGACAGTCCTTCATGCTAAAAACGCTCAATAAATTCGGTATTGATGGAACGTACCTCAACATAATAAGAGCTATTTATGACAAACCCACAGGTAATATCATTCTGAATGGGCAAAAACTGGAAAAATTCCCTTTGAAAACTGGCACAAGACAGGGATGCCCTCTCTCACCACTCCTATTCAACATAGTGTTGGAAGTTCTGGCTAGGGCAATCAGGCAAGAGAAAGAAATCAAGTGTATCCAGTTAGGAAAAGAAGAAGTCAAATTGTCCCTGTTTGCAGATGACATGATTGTATATTTAGAAAACCCCATTGTCTCAGCCCAAAATCTCCTTAAGCTGATAAGCAACTTCAGCAAAGTCTCAGGATACAAAATTAATGTGCAAAAATCACAAGCATTCTTATACACCAGTAACAGACAAGCAGAGAGCCAAGTCAGGAATGAACTTCCATTCACAATTGCTTCAAAGAGAATAAAATACCTAGGAATCCAGCTTACAAGGGATGTAAAGGACCTCTTCAAGGAGAACTACAAACCACTGCTCAGTGAAATCAAAGAGGACACAAACAAATGGAAGAACATACCATGCTCATGGATAGGAAGAATCAATATCGTGAAAATGGCCATACTGCCCAAGGTTCTTTATAGATTCAATGCCATCCCCATCAAGCTACCAATGAGTTTCTTCACAGATGTGGAAAAAAACTGCTTTAAACTTCATATGGAACCAAAAAAGAGCCCGCATTGCCAAGACAATCCTAAGTCAAAAGGACAAAGCTGGAGGCGTCACGCTACCTGACTTCAAACTATACTATAAGGCTACAGTAACCAAAACAGCATGGTACTGGTACCAAAACAGAGATATAGACCAATGGAACAGAACAGAGTCCTCAGAAATAATACCACACATCTACAGCCATCTGATCTTTGACAAACCTGAGAGAAACAAGAAATGGGGAAAGGATTCCCTATTTAATAAATGGTGCTGGGAAAATTGGCTAGCCATAAGTAGAAAGCTGAAACTGGATCCTTTCCTTACTCCTTATACGAAGATTAATTCAAGATGGATTAGAGACTTAAATGTTAGACCTAATACCATAAAAACCCTAGAAGAAAATCTAGGTAGTACCATTCAGGACATAGGCATGGACAAGGACTTCATGTCTAAAACACCAAAAGCAACGGCAGCAAAAGCCAAAATTGACCAATGGGATCTAATTAAACTAAAGAGCTTTTGCACAGCAAAAGAAACTACCATCAGAGTGAACAGGCAACCTACAGAATGGGAGAAAATTTTTGCAACCTACTCATCTGACAAAGGGCTAATATCCAGAATCTACAAAGAACTCAAACAAATATACAAGAAAAAAACAAACAACCCCATCAAAAAGTGGGCAAAGGATATGAACAGACATTTCTCAAAAGAAGACATTCATACAGCCAACAGACACATGAAAAAATGCTCATCATCACTCGCCGTCAGAGAAATGCAAATCAAAACCACAATGAGATACCATCTCACACCAGTTAGAATGGCAATCATTAAAAAGTCAGGAAACAACAGGTGCTGGAGAGGATGTGGAGAAATAGGAACACTTTTACACTGTTGGTGGGATTGTAAACTAGTTCAACCATTATGGAAAACAGTATGGCAATTCCTCAAGGATCTAGAACTAGATGTACCATATGACCCAGCCATCCCACTACTGGGTATATACCCAAAGGATTATAAATTATTCTACTACAAAGACACATGCACACGTATGCTTATTGCAGCACTATTCACAATAGCAAAGACTTGGAATCAACCCAAATGTCCATCTGTGACAGACTGGATTAAGAAAATGTGGCACATATACACCATGGAATATTATGCAGCCATAAAAAAGGATGAGTTTGCATCCTTTGTAGGGACATGGATGCAGCTGGAAACCATCATTCTTAGCAAACTATCACAAGAAGAGAAAACCAAACACCGCATGTTCTCACTCATAGGTAGGAACTGAACAATGAGATCACTTGGACTCGGGAAGGGGAACATCACACACTGGGGCCTATCATGGGGAGGGGGGAGGAGGGAGGGATTGAATTGGGGAGTTATACATGATATAAATGATGAATTGATGGGTGCTGATGAGTTGATGGGTGCAGCACACCAACATGGCATAAGTATACATATGTAACAAACCTGCACGTTATGCACACGTACCCTAGAACTTAAAGTATAATAAAAAGAAAAAAAAAAAACTTGCAAAAAAAGAAATGTGAACTTCAAAACTGAAAAACACCATCCTTTTCCCAAAGCACACACTCTCTCAATAACTAGTTCCAAGACAATGTCATGACGTGCTCTATGAAAGCCTTTCACCAAGGTTCCTCAGCTTCAAATGGACCCAAACTTTCATTCTTTCAATAACAAGGGGTAAAGAGAATCATTTTACCAAAAGAAGAGAAAAGCTTGCAAAACAGACCTGCATTTGGCCTTGTTCATCAGCATATTCGATGGACTGGAAGATGGTGAAGGCATAGTGTTGTCTGGCCTTCAGTCGAGCTTTGTAACCTCGGTACCAGTTCTGGATGATCAACGCAGCTTTCAGTGCTGCAGACCCACAGAATATGAAAGTCAGAGAAAAACAGTTACTATGCACCTGTTGGGAGAAGTAGGTGCTTCGGGGGGTGGGGGGGGAAGCAGTCCACCTGGATTCCTAGGTTCTAAGAATATTAAAACACCAAACAATGAAAAAAAAAAAAAAAAAAAAGAGAGCAGAGAATTGGGTAAAAGAATACAGAGAACAGGCTGGGCACAGTGGTTCATGCCTGTCATTCCAGCACTTTGGGAGGCCAAGGTGGGTGGATCACCTGAGGTCAGGAGTTCAAGACCATCCTGTCCAACATGGCAAAACCCTGTCTCTACTAAAAATACAAAAATTAGCTGGGCGTGGTGGTGGGCACATGTAATCCCAGCTACTCAGGAGGCTGAGGCAGGAAATTCACTTGAACCTGGGAGGCAGAGGTTGCAGTGAGCCAAGATCGCACGATTGCACTCCAGCCTAGGCGACAAGAGCAAAACTCTGTCTCAAAAAAAAAAAAAAAAAAAAAAAAAAAAAAAAAAGAATACAGAGAACAGTAATCAGGAAGCCCTGAGATGAATGGCTCTGTAGAAACACCGAGATACCTAGATTGCCTCAAGTAGCTCAGGATCAAAGCATCATTCTGAACATGGAGTTGAGAAACAGCAAGAGAAGGGAAGAGAAGGAAATTGCACTTGTTTGAGGGGGACATAAACAAGGCTAGATGTAAAGCATTTGGCCATAAGAACAGTCATGTAAGAAACATTTATTGAGCTACTACTGAATTACTGCACTGGAGGCTGTGCTTAGATGTTGTAAAAAAACAAACAAACAAAGAAAAACAACAGTGTTGCAAGAACATGACCCCTTCATCATGTGACTAAGGGCAGGCTATATGAATTAAAAATAATGCAAGCAGGATTTGGAAACACATACAAATTATGAGAATATTTACTGAGTGCTTTTATTTCACAATTGTGATGACTCATTAATGTATTGTTCAGTGCTTCACCAATTACCTGGAGCTTTCATGGACACAGTCTCCCTTGGGATACACAATGACCCTGTCAGGGCAAAAGGGCAAATGGATTTCTCTGTCTTTAGTGTATTAGGTGGCTGGGTCTCAGATAGCCTGAGGTACTTATACAAGTGCACTGACATGGTTAGTGGTTGGTTGGTGGAACCAAAAGGGAGGTTTTTTAGCTCACCATCTATAGCACAATATCCATTTTATTTTGCTGCCACAACAAGTTTTAGACAATGCCTGATAACAGCCTACCAATAAGAGTGAAAGTATTTGGAGAGCTTCACTGTGTTGGTTCACTCACTGTGGCTTCCTGAAGCCTCTGGGATAAAGTTCATCAGCATAGCATTTGAGGCCCTTCCCAGACTGGCTCCACCTGCTCAGATGGTGTAAGTCCCCACACTCTTTCCTGGTGCATCTATACCTGCTATGCTTCTTTCTGGGGCTCTGAGCCAAACAGCCATTCCTCCTCTGGAATCATAGAATATCAGTCAGGATCTTTGTTTACTCTTAAATGTTTTTACATCCTTGCAAATTATGCCTGTATTCCATGAAACATCCATATTTGTTTTATCTATAAAAATATTGAAGTGACTTGTTAATACTCTCAATAGCTTAGCCTTAGCGTGAAGCTGCAGAAAGACATGCCGTATTTATCCTCTGGCCTTAAGGACTGCCCTACTTGAACCTCTGGAGGTGAAGCCCAAGTTGAAAGACAGGGCATATTGTTACACTGTGAACTTACTCAAGACAGGGAATGTGTCTCATTCCTCTTTGTAACCCTAGCACATGCCTCTGAAGTCTTATATATTAGCTGACTGGCTGGCTGGCTTGACGGATGGATAAATGATAGATGATAGATAGAAGCAATAGATGACACTATGCGAAGAGAAAAATATCTGTTTTTGCCAATTATATATAACTTTAAAAAGTATGCCCTATGATTAACCTTATAGTCTCTTCACCTTTTGCACAATGCTATTACCCTTGTTGACATAAATATGAAAAGCTTATATATGATATGAAAATAAGAATGCATTCATATGAGTGTCTTTTGGCAAAGGTCCAATAGAAAACTTCTAAATCTAATTTACCTCATTAATTCTTTTCTCTGATATTCAGAGAAGGCTTTTTTCCTTTAGCATGCATAATAGCATAATGTAGGAAATATTTTCACTTTCAAAATCTCTGTGGGTTATATTTATTGTTTATTGATTGTACCTATTCTGAACTGTGCCTTTGCTAAAATTCAAATTTCTTCCATTACCAAGCAGACAAAAATGAGTTTCCACAAAGGTGACTATAAAGTAGATTACCATTGACTTTTGTTTTGTAGAAAAGAACAAAGGAGGAGAAGACATACATCTTCATATAATCAATTTAAACCATTTCTTATTAACAACGTGATAAACATTTGGCTAGCAAAGAGTCAATGTGTGTCAACTGTGGGTGAAAGGAAAGGAAAGTGAGGTTGTTTGAGGGTGAGGGTAGAGGTTGGGGGTGGTTGGCTGTGGTACCTGGATGGCAGAGTGGGGCTATTTAGAATTTTGGGGGGATTTTCCAGAAAATGTCAATAAATAGTCTTTTTTCTCTCCTATAGAAGTTTTGAGAAAAACTACCTAAATTAGCTAATTACTTAGTTCTTGATTTTTTCCTTATGAAAATGTTTATATACATACAGTATATTTAAAGGAGAACAAGGAAGGAAAGAAGGTATTGAATGTGTTTGTCTGGTATGGCTCTCTACAAGTTAACAACCCGCTGCAGCCTCCGTGAGCTGACAACACTCATCCGGTCATGGTTGGATGTCAGGAGGATGACAGAACAGAATGTTTTAAACTAAAACAAGACGGGGAAGTTAAAGACATAATTTTAGAATTTATGAACATTTTAAAATAGTGGGATATTTTTTCCTTTTTAATAGAAATATCAGTGAACAAATGACATCTAAAGTAATTACTGCAGTAATTTACCAAATTGAGTCATTTGGTTAGCCTGGGGAAAGTAAGAGTTCATATGTTTAAATGAATAATATAGTTTGCCTATAAAAAAGGAGTATTTGTGTGTGTATGAGTGTGTGTGTTTTACTTTAAAAATTAAGAAATGAAATATTTTAGGAGACTGGGGGATGTCTTACCTATATTTTTCTTTTCTTTTTTTTCCCTCTTTTTCCACCATCCTCTCTCTCCCTTCTCCTCCTCCTCTCTTTTTCCTTCCCATTCTGTCTATTTTTCTTCATCTCTCACTTCCTCTTAACAATATTGGACTAGAAGTCAACGTAAAGTTCGTGCTTTTAATTAACTTGCTGTGTGAACTTAGGTGAATCACTTAAACGTTCTATAAAATTATAAGGCTGACTTTCCTCCAGGCCTCTTGTTTTGTGATATTTCTCTGTTTGACCAAAATAGTGCATCATCTATAGCTGCTGTCCTTTTCCTTGTCTCCAGATGCCCCTCTGTGTCAGCTTCCCAAGTGGGATGGGGTATAGTACCAGGCACAAGATCTCTATGGATAGAAAGACTGAGGAGTGTTGACTGGAAGATATAAGACCTCATCCAGACCTTACACATGGATGTGTAGACACTTCTGGGCAAAAGAAAGAATCAGAGGTTCCCCCATATGGAGGACCGTGTAGACCAAATGCCATGTTATTTCATGGAAAAGGTCTGTATACCTCCCATTCTTTCTCCTTATCTACTCAGTGGCCATTTTTCCCTTCCAAACTTCAACCATCATAATCAGTTTTCTCTCTGTTCTTTATAACCCTCTGAAATATTCTCTTTTTCTGTCTAACCCTGGTGGGAGTACAAGTCCTCCTCCTTTGAATTCCCTTTAGATTGGGTCCCAGTCAACCTCTGTAAGCTTCCATGGTTGTTTCCCGACATCCTGTCGATAGGGACAGGAGACAGGGAAATACTGGGTAGAAGATAGTGGTTTCCTGGTGAAGGCCCCACCCTCAAGCCTGAAGACCCACAGCCCTAAACGAGAAGAGGCATTCCTGTTTTCACACCCAAAAAGTGGCCTTTTGACCCACCATGCCCCGTATCCTGCACCCATATAAACGCCGAAACCCAAGCTCCAGAGCAGACCAGCAAGCCAGCAGACCAGCAGACAGAAGTCAGCACAATGCAGCAGAGAAAGGGAGAAGAGGAGGAACATCTGAACACTGAGAGGAGTTCATCTGGGGGTGGAGGGAGAGGAATCTGGCCGCTGGACAGCCCAACTCCAGGGGAGGATCGCCTTCCCCTCCACCCTCCACTTCTGGCTCCCCATCCATCTCATCGAAAGCCACCTCCACTGCTCAGTAAAACCTCGCCTTCATTCTTTGAGTCCATGTGTGACCTAATTTTTTCCAGGACACTGGACAAGAGCTTGGGATACAGAAAGCTGTCATACTGGCCCTTTGCCCTTGTGAAAAGGCAGAGGGTTAACTGAGCTGGTTAACACTCAAGCCATCTGCAGGTGGCAAAGCTGTAGGAGCTTTGTAACACGAGGGTTGCAGGCACCCACCCCTGGAACCAGCCCAAAGCGCTCAGCCCAGCCTCTGCACTTGTCCTTCTGCATGCTCCCCATCCCTCAATGGGTTTGAGTGACCCAACAGGCGAGCCACACCTCTGTCACACGTCCTGCAAGGGGAACTGGGGAAGTCTCTCATTTCACTATCATCCTCCACCCCTAGGTGACAGGAGTTTGTCTATTTTTCTTTGCCACACAGGTTGCACAGTATAATCATTTTACATTATGCACTGTCCTGCCCCATTTATCAATTCCTTAATCACTGAAACATGAAGAATCCCAAAGTTAAATCATCTCTAATTCTATGTGTATGGCGGATTGAAGACTGCCCTATATAATTTATCTTTGGTTCCAATTTAAGAATTTCTGCTAACAGGATTGTTCTAACATCTCCTGTTCAGAACTCCGAGTTCCACTCACTTTCCACACCCTGACACTGCTTTGTAACTCACTCAGCTATCTTTTACCAAGTAAGGTTGAGTCACTGCACAACCAAAGAACAACATAATAATGTGCACAGATGAACATGTATCTCAATTACTTTGTTACATGCGTTAATACTTACCATTTTAGCAAAACAATGGTCTAATAAAATTATGACTTTTATGTCATTCTAAGGCCAGGTCTTCCTGACTCTACTATTTGGTTTTAATAGCATATATAAACAAAATGGTCCTATATCTGCTTAGTGGTATAACAACAAAATCCACTAGCAATTCTCATATTTTAATCATCACTTGGTATTAATATCAATGTGTTGCTGGTCCTAAGAATGTCACACAAATCTGACGATGAGCAATTCTTTCTTACTACAGAGAGAAAAAGAGCATATTGATTTAAATTCCAGCAGGACTAGAACAGCAGGCTATAAAATGACCCCATGTGGCGTCTCAAAACTTATTTTCCCCCGTATCTTTGTTCCTGGAAAATAATTTCCTCTACCTTTATTCGCCTCTCAAAAATTGCTTTTGCAGACTTGGTTGAGAGAAATGCATCCATTTTCTTCATCAAAACCATTATAGCAAGCTGAAGTATTTAGAGGAACAGCACTGCAGTTCACTTTGAAATGCATCTCAAAAATAAGATGGATTGCCTACAGGTAGCAGGATGGATAGAGGGATAGATATGAGATAAAGCAAGTGTAGCAAAGTGTTAATGGTAGAATGCAGGGTGGAAAGTATACAGGTATTGAAAACTTTGTGATATGTCTGAAAAATTGTTATTATAAAATGTTAGGAAAAAAGGTGATAAGACAGAGTCATTTAGCCACTGTCCTGGTTCACATGACAGCACCAGCCCTCCAGTGTGCTGCAGGATTTGCGTTACCCTGATGTGCAAATGGACAAGCCTTCATGTTGCAAGGATGTAATTAGGGCACCGGTTTAGAAATTTGGCAGTCAGTGCTAAAAGGGAGCATTTTCTGCTTTGTGCTGTGCTCATCAAAAGACAAGATGAAACACTCTTGTCATGATATTTTTACATTGTAAACTGACGAAGTTTAAATTCAGCTGGCTCCAGCATGCTTTAGCAGGTTCAATTCTACTCATAAGAACAACAAAACTCACCCTTGCAATAAAGAAAAACTGCAATGAAGAGAAATGCTTACAGTGTCTTATGAGATATCATATATATATCCTTGATAATAAAAGTGTAGGTAGAAACAAACAAATGACAGCAAAATCCCATAAGAAACCATAATAACCAAGAATGGAAGGAAGATGTTAAGGAATAAGAGATAAAACTGAGTGTGAATACTGTCTAGTTCATATAGATGCATATAATCTATTGAAAGAGGTCATTATAAATTTCATATAGTATCTAACACAATAATGAATCTGAAATGTGTTCATGTGTGGTCTCTAATAATGCATCACCTTAATTAAAACCATAACGATTCTCTTTTCTCTGAATTTCATTTACAACAGAGAAGGCGGTATCTAGTCTGATGCACAAGCCAGTTACTGAAAGGAAAATGTTCTACTTTGAATCCCAGGGCCAATTATTGGTAATAGGAGAACACATCACCCTATTTAGTTACCTTTTTGAAAGGGATATGCTTTCCTTCTATCTTAAAATGCTTATTGTTATCAAAGACAGTGTCTAGACAAGCAATTGACCTTCTTATCATGACCTACAGTTGTCATTGTCATCTAACTTTACCTTGGGCAGAAATGGGGTGTGTATGTGTGTGTGTGTGTGTGTGTGTGTGTGTGTGTGTGTATGTGTGTGTGTGTATATATATATATATATATATATATATATATAAAGTATGTCACATTAAAAAGTATTTGATGAGCATATAGCTCATTGTTTCTTCTTTTCTCCTTTAATTTTAAAACTTAACTGGTATTAATCATTTATATCCTTCAAACATCAAATATTTTCTATTTTCCTTTTTTCTAAATAAATCCCATTACAAAAGAGAAACTTGGGTGAAGATTTTAGAAACATCCTACAAGATAAGAAGAAAAAAAACGAAATGAAAATCAAACTTGGTCAGTTTCCCAATCATGAGTTAAAATGTCACAGACATTTTGTTTGATGAACAAAATTTTTGGTCCAAGTTTGTTCACCTGATTAACTTTTAAAGATTTTTCAATCACAAACACCAGCATTAGAAGTTGGACTGTGCAGTTTAAAAAAGAATCTAAATTTCTCTGCATCATACCAGTAATTTTAATACATCTGTGATGGTATTTTTAATAAACACGTTTTTTCTTATAAATTTATCTACTAAATATATTAAATATTTATTTTTAAATACTTAATTGATTTTGTGTTCTAAGCAATCCTTGCATATTTAACTTCAAATCTATTACATATTGGATAGATTATTTAATATCGCCATTAAAATTACATTAACCTTAGTCAGCTCTTTCTTCCTCCTTTTGAAATGCTCTTCTATGGTTCCCCACCCCCATGTTAGGCTCCATGAGAGATTAAACTCCAGGTGGTGAATGAGTTTCCTAGGTGTTCACTTTGTCATGAGCAAAACCCTCATAGAGAGTATATTGCTGATAATAACATCAATCACCACTGAGTCAAATCACTCCCGTGTCTTTGGTGATATCTCAGAGGACAGCAAAATGGTCCAACACATTTTTTTATTGCTCTTCAAAATATGTATCTGGATGCCTCTGTCTCTCTCTCTTTCCCTCTCTTCTTCTGCCTTTCTCCCATCTTCTCTTTTCTCTGCCTTCCTTTCTCTTTCTCCCTTTCTCACTTTCTTTCAGTAATTTTAGAATCACCTAATAGAGTTTGTAGTTGAAATATAAGTTATGATTTTATCCTCATGATGAAATGATGTACCAAAGCATCTGTAATTATCCAATAATTATCCCATATTGCCTACGTATTTGCTCCAGTTACCCGAAAAAAATCACACAGGAGTTTGAATCATCTTAGCAATTGCATAAAATTGCCACTACACTGCTAGTCTAGACGTGCAAAGAGTATAACCTACAATTTGATAGAGAATAACACATTAGTTATACCTAATATCGAAATAGTCAAGCATTTCTTTTCTCTCTATGATGTCATTTTGTTTTGAAAAGTACATTGACTGCAGAGTAATTTTTTGTAACTACTTTATAATTTTTCCAAAATATGCTCCTATTGTCCTGAGAAGAAAGAGGAGGAGGAGGAGAAGAAGAATTGTGATCATTAAGATCATGAACAGTATTTGAATAACTATTGACTATGTTTTAAGAGCCTTCAAACAGAGAACCTTGTGGACCTGAAAAGAACTTTTTGAGATTTGCATATTATCTTAAAAAAAAAAAAAAACTTAAAGCAATGAAAGCTGTGATAAGCCATTCACAGCACATACAGGGATAACAGTAACCTAGAAACACAATTACAGCCATTTTTAGACATTTCAATTAAATTCAGCTATGGCTCTATCTTAAGTTTTCCGATAATATTAAACAAAACTATCCATCAATAATTATTGCAGCCTTGAATATTTGATAAACAGGCTTTTGTTGTGATCATTTGAATACATTTTTGCCACATATTCCACATATCTCTGTTCTTCACTATGTATCCTGAGCAATAATTTGGAAATGAAGTTGGCATAATTAGCAGTTGCCCACCCCTTGCACCACTGTATCCATGACAATATAACATTGACTGCTGATTGTGAGTGAACTGTGAACAGAAAGGCCACATGGTTCTCTCTTCTCTCCTAAATGAGCTATTAGAAGATCATGACCAAGGCTACTGGCAGAGTAAACAAGAACTGAAGGACTGCTGTAGGTGGCACCATCTGCAGCAATACAAAACCACCCTTCAACAATCTGCTAGGCAATTATGGAGCTGGATGGGGTACACTTGCCTTAGTTCGAGTCATAAAAAATAGAATAAAACAAAGTAACGTCTATGTTATTTAATCTGTTTGGTAACGATTGAGAGTAAATCTTTATTCCAAATAATTTTAGCACTACCACCAGTTGGATTGTCTTTTTAGAGCCCAAGATGCTGTAGCATCATTGGGCCAATTGAAGCTCAGATAAGTTGAAGGAGTTACAAAACATCCAGTCCCACTCGTGTTTGCATTTTCTTGTTCAGCAACATAAACAGATGCCAAGATAGTCCCAAGGTCCTGGAGGTCATTTTGGAGCAAGAAATCACAGATTTCTCCAGTTCCATTGACCCTTTCTTTCCCTATACAGTTTTGGCTTCTTCTTCTTAGGAGAGCTGTGATCTTTGAATCTTTTATAAATTTGTAACACTAAGAGTGGTCAATGCATGTTGTCGGGTATTTTTAAAGCCTAAAGAAGGGGATTCTTTTCACAAATGTCTTTGACATACTTGTAAAACTAAGGGAGGAATTTGGCATGGGCCAGTGTCTCTTTTGCTGAAGTATTATATATATATATATATATATACACACACACACACATATAATTTATGTATATAATTGTGACATATACACACACACACACACACACACACACACACACATACATGCTTTTTTTTTTTTTTTTTTTTTTTTTGAGACATTCTTGCTCTGTCACCCAGGCTGGAGTGCAGTGGTGAGATCTCAGCTCACTGCAACCTCCATCTCTCAGGTTCAAGTGATCCTCCCAACTCAGTTTCCTGAGTAGTTGAGATTAAAGGCACGCCCCAGCATGCTGTGCTAAGTTTTAGTAGAGACGGGGTTTCGCCATGTTTCCCAGGCTGATCTCCAACTCCTGGCCTCAAGTGATCTGCTCACCTCAGCCTCTCATAGTGCTGAGATTACAGGCATGAACCACCGCACCCATCCTATATATGGATTTTTTTAATATCCTATAAGCTTCAATTAAGTTGGACTCATGATATGCATTAATAATAGAAAGAGGCAGAAATTGTCCCCGGTTCATTGGAACAATGGCTAACTATATAAATCACCCACATTTACAGATCTAGGGAAATAGTTCACCAGCCATGGGACAAGAAGAAACAGATGTCATCTGAGAGATAGGGCTGTCCCAGGAGGCTCAGGACTATGCTGCACAGGGATTTTCTGACCCTGTGGAACCCATCTCCAGTGAGATACTGCAGGGCAAATGAGGACCAGGGGATTCTGTGCTGCTGCAGAAATACTCTCTCTGGAGTCCATTCAACTGTGGAGTAACAGTATGTTTTTTCCCTCTGTCTCTCTTTCCCGGCTTCCTTCTTCCCTCTCAGCATAGGAATCTCACCTAAAAAAGTCAAACGTCTCTTTGAGCTTCTCTGGGAGATGTAAGTCTGGAGGCACCGACCAAGAGAAGAAAGGAGAACAGCCTCCAGTCCTGATCCATGCTGAGGTCTTCAGGAAGGAGAATCTGGTGGGAGTAAGCAGAAGAGTTCAAGTCTTGCTTTTTCCTTTCCATTGAAGTGTAGACTCCTGTAGGGCAAGTCTGAATCTGTTTTGTTCAATACTTCATACATTATACATAACACACTGCTTGGTATGTAGTAGATACTTAAAACTATGCAGTGAATGAATCGAAGGGTGAATTAAGCATCCCATCTCTAAATGTGGGCTTTCTGACAGTGCACTGTCTCCCAGTCCCCCAACCTGATGAGTCATGGGAAGCGGTTCCTCAGGTCTCTGAGGGTCCTAGAGATTCTATAATCTATAGTTATGTTCTGCTTCATTTTTGTATTACTAATGTGGAGACAGAGCTTCTTCTTGTGCTGAAATTCCAGTATATTCACCTCAGCCTATCTGGTGCTGACAGTATTGGTGGAGAGGTTGATGACAGGCTACACAGTTTAGCCTCTCCAATTCAGATTGATGCTGAGAACTTCACCTCTGCCAAACCTTGCTGCCTTCTTCTCTTTTCATCTTTTCTTTCTGCTTGCCAGAGGGTTTGGGATAGTAAGAGAAAAAAATACCACATCTGTGGTCCAAACACTGTCTTTCTACTGAGTATTCCTTGCAGTGGGGCTCACTGCCATGGCGGGGCTCCTGTTGCAGTAGGAACTGCTGGAGGGAAAGGTGGAGTGAGCAGGACTGAAAGGCAGTGCAGAAATGAGAAGGAAGAGGAGAAAGAGGTGCAACCTTAGAAGACCAGGAGCTACCAAGTACAGGACAGGGTGATTATATTCACAATAAGAGTCTCATATCCTCTTCTCTGCAGTCACCACAGGGCTATGCCTGCTCCAAGGTCACACCATGCACTGCAAAGTTGGCTTCTGGGGCTTCATTTCAACAGTCCACTAATGCAAAAGGGAGAACTCATGTCTCTTTCTTCAACACTTGAACTCTGCAAATGTTTCTGAGATTGACCCAGTTCTTTCTTATCATTTTCCCTGAACATACAGATGTGTCTAGACAGTCCATCCCATTCAGCATCTGCTTTCTGCTAGAGTTATCCAGTTTTGCTCAATCTCTCCTGCCTGTCCAGAGCCTCTCTCAGCACCAACACAACAGCCCTCTGTCTGTTCTATTTTTGTTATGATCAAGCTGTAAAATAAAATGAAAATAAGTGGTAATGAATTACTTGGAGAATCCCATATTGTTAGTATTGATTAAATATTTGCTGAAACGTTTTCTCTGATGAGAAAGGGGAGAGGGATGATTGATTACCAACCCTGGAAGGAGTTATGTTGTGGCTGAAAGCTACAAGAGTTAAAGCCAGTCAAAATCTGGTTTTCAAGTCCGGAAGCTTCTACTTTCTAGTTGTGTGACTGAGACAAAGTACCTGATCTTCATGAGCCTCAGTTTGCTTTCCTGCAATGCCTGGGTAAATGATAGTTTCTCACCTAATCATTGTGTACAGCTCTATGCCTAGCACTGGTATGCATTTAGCATACACTGCATCTCCAGTATCAGTGCTTCCCTCCTGAAAGGAAAAAACAACTGTTCAGAACTCTTTTCTTGTGTTATTTCTATAAAGGTTCTAGTAAAAAAACAAGTTGAAAATCAAGGTGATTGCAAAGATGGCCATGGCAGCTACTGAACTAGTGTAGTATACAACAGGTGGGGTGAGAAATCAAACTATGTAATTTAACCACCTAAAAGTTTTAATCATCTTTAAGTATCTGTCCTTAAACCCAATCTCAATGTAATCTGCCTCAAGTACACTAAACTGTTTTAGACAATCCCGTCCATTCAACTAATATTTAGCTGAAGTAGATGTTAGACATCATGTTTGGCACTTACTGGAGCCATTTCATTTGGTGATAACTAAGAAATTATAATCCTTGCTCTAAAGAGTTCAAATGGAGAAGCCTCAAGCGACACATATGCAATAGATTATGATACCATGTATTAATAGCTATAATAAAAGTATGAAAAAACTGTCATTGAAGGTTGAATTAATTCAACCTTTCAAATTCTCAGTTAAAATGACAGTTGGAAGCCTAGATGCATTATGACAAAAATAACTTATACTACCAATTTGCGGAAATGTATTTGGAAATGGCAAAATCTGAGCCAGCCTGATTAATGGCCATCAAGCTGGGTCAATAACAATGAATCAATACTAAATAAAAGGGATGCTCAAGATCAATGAGAGGTAAGACTTGTGATTATGCCTAAATCACTCCCCTTCAAAGTGCTTTTCCAACATCCACTAATTAATCTTTATTATATTGTGTTGAGAATGATAAGTATCATTATCCCCAAATAACATTTTGAGGCACTGGGGTTTAGTGCCTTTCCCAGGAGATGCCCAGTATGAGACCTGAGCACTTGCTCAGAGTCAGGAGATCTAATCAGCTCTTGATATTCTATCTTAGGAGGCGCCTTTGGTTAAGAGCATCAAAAGCAGAATCTGTGATGTGTGACCTAGAGCCCCAGCTCCATTCTTCTGTAGATGGGTGACTTCGGATGAGTTAAAGTCTTTGAGCTTCAGTTTCCTCATTTATTGAAAGACATTGATGCCTTTCCATAAAAGGCTATTTTAATGTTAGAATGAGTTAATGCTTATCAACCCTTGGAAAATAATAAGGGCTCAATAAATAGCAAGCATGGTTGTTGCTGCTGTTGTTATACTATTTTTGCAAACATTGGCCACGAACCGGGGTTTACCAGAGGATGGGGCCAGCTAGGAGACGCGCACAGCAGGATTGGGCGCTGCCTTTTGGGATGGAAGGAAACCAACGCAACTCAAGTACTCGCTATGTGCCAGCCATTGTTTAGGTGGTTTGTGCTTTGGATTTCAAATTGTTCTTCCTTTTATTCCTCACAACAATCCTGCAATGGAGCAAGTGGAGATAAAGCCCGAGCCTGGGCTCTTCCCTCTGGCACATGGCAGATTCTGCTGTCCTGGGGCAGATGGAATAAATGGTGAGAGGATGGTCCCTGCTGCAGTGGTGGAAAGCAGAGGAGAATCCAGGGCAGTGGTGCTTAGGAACTCAGACGGGTAGGCAGGTAGTCTAGCCCCAGGAAGTCCATCAGCAAGGGTGAGACAGATGTTAAGCTGGACCCCAGGGAGCCTTCAGGAGAAGAATGCGAGAACAGCAGAGCAGATCTTCCATCCCAAGACTAGGGGATTAGGAAGAATATGAGAAATATACACCTGGGGCCTAGAGAACTATAGTAAAATGCAGAGATGACAGCAAGATCCAAGGGCAGAGGGCAATGCCTCTTCTGATAGGCACAGATAACAGAAATGAAGGCCAAGGTCAGAGCAGGAACATTACCAAGTAAACTTGACATCAAGTAGGGTTCTTATTTACTTTTAGCCACTGGATCTGGTTTGTTATTAATTTATTACCTCTTGGCTCCAAACACACCCTTCAATACATGCTCTCTGATAACAGAATCCTTTTAAATATTTCTCCTTTAAAGTGAGCACAACCTTTAACCTTTCTCTGTAAAGGGTGCTGAAGGAAGATCGCAAGAACAATTTACAGGGCTGGCTGGAGAGCTTGGCAGTGTAGGTAGACAGACAAATGTTTCCTGAGCCCCTCCAAGCACCACCGTCAGGTAAAGCCTGGCCCAGCCACAGGCCCAGAACACAGTCCTTCTATGATTTTGCAGTTACTCATCCAATAGAATTCGTAAGTACTTCTATTAAACTTCTTTTCAACCTAGTTTATGGCTTCTATCTCCAGATTCTACTCGTTATATGACAACTCCTTTTTTCATTTGAAACTTTACCTGAAACCCAGTATACTAGCATGACATCCAAACTCTGTAAGGCCCGTGTGACCTGCCTCCTGCCTTCTCTCTGACATACTCGTAAGTGCTCTTGGTCCCTGAATACACAAGGCTTCCTTCCTGGCTTAGCTCTCTGCAGTCTTCAGACCATCTGCCTAGAAAACCCTCCCCAAGAACTTCCTGGCAGAGCCACCGCCCTCTCCTCAGGCAACACCCTATCTAAGGCAGCCCCTCAAATCACTCTTTTTATAAGTGGTTAATCAATGTTTATAGCACTTATCACTCACTGAAATTGTCTTATTTGCTCTTACCTCTACGAGCTCCCCCGCCAATGACCTGCACTCCACAACCCCATCCTCCTGGCTCTTGTCCAAGAAGTAGAGGACAAGGACTCTACCTTGTAGATTGCGTCACCTATATCCCACCAGCATCCAGCACAGTACGTGGCCCCTGGAGGGGCTCAGTAAACTTTTATCAGGTGAAAGAATGCCAAATGGAGAGCTCTGATAGAAGCCTCCAAGCCTAAGCCTCAGTCCTCTTCCCTCCCTCCACATCTCGATTCTTCTGTGGCCACTAAGGCACTTTAGTAAGACAACAGGATGTCCAGGAACTGTACTAGGGAATAGAGTTGGAAATCCTTAATCCCAGACTCCCTTGAAATCATGATGTTTCCTTGAGCCCACAAAGTAGCAGTGGGCTCTGGGTCCGGGGGGAATGCAGAGAACCTGGGGACCAGCCTGCATGACTGGTGATCCCAGGAGCCCTGCCAGAGGAATAGAAACTCAAACTCCTGCTTCTCACTATGGCAGACAGACTGTTCTCTAATGTAAGTGAGAGCCTGCGTGTGCCCTTTACTTGTATTTTTGCTTTTTTTTTTTTTTTTGTCAATGGGAGATTTTAAAATAAAACGCCTCTACACCTAGAATCATAAGAGTCAGTGCAGAAACAGACCTTGGCATCACCCAGTGAAACCTCCTATTCAATTTACCTTTTTGCCATCCACTTTTGGGAACTCTAGTAATTACTTATTTCAAACAACAGTGAAGCAGAGACTTTCCCCTGCTTTCTGGACTATCTAGAAGCAGGCACTGATGGCTGTTCTGGGAGTTGGGGTGAAAGGATCACTTCAATAGCAGAGGCAGTTCTGACCACAAAGAAAGTGAAAACAAGAGCTGACTGCAGAGGATGTCAAAAAGAAAGGAGAGGAAGGAAGCAGCTCAGTCCTTTGGGTGAGCCCTGGAGGGAGTGTTTAAAGAACTTGTAAAATCAGGGCCTTGTCTTGACCAACCCCACTCCCTTCCAGCAGGCCCTGGAGTCTAAACCCAGAGGCAAAGCAAAAATAATAGGAAGGGCTAACCCAGATAAGAAAGAAAAAGGCAGACTGTGGAAAGAGCAGGGGCTTTCTGGACTAAAGACTCAGTTGCACCTTGTACCTCTCTGGAGATGCTCCTTGTGAAAACTGCCTTTCTAGGGCCAGGAAATTGCTGATGACTCTTCTACTATGCAAGAAAATTCAAGAGAGTGAGCCGCAGAAGTTTTTAATTTATTAATCATATAAGTAATATCTAGCAGTCAATATGTTCTTGGTGACTGTAATTTTTCAGCTCTTTCCACAGACCTCCATAGAAGATGAATTACGTTATATATAATCACAGATTTGACTTACAAATTAGAAGATTATTTAAGGCATAGTAGAGAAAAAGCATTTTTTTTTTTTCTTTTTTGCCATAGCTATCAAGTTTACCTCTAGGCAGTTTTTATGAAATACAACAGGATATCTTTAGTAGCTTTGATCTCCTTCGATGATAATGGCATTATTATTTCTAGTGATTAGCACTGATAACAGCTAACATTCATTGATCACCATGTTCCAGACACTACACTTCACTCTTTACACACATACTACTCACAAAAATCCATCAAGGTAGACAGTATTACTATCACAATTTTCGAGATGAAAACAGCCATCAGTTCCCCTAAGTAACTTGGTCAAGGTAGTTAATAGGTGAGAAGAATGGAATAAAGACCCTATATTGCCACCTATACTCTGAAAACCCATTATTCTTCTTGACATATACCACCAGCCATGCAGTCAGGAAGTGGGAATTCTAGGGATACGGTATACACAAGTTCAGAAGTATGTGGAGAACCAATGCAATGATATCTAAGAAGAAATTCCATATGACTGGAGAGTCAAATGGGGGCAAAATCAGTGGGGAGTATGAAGTTGAAGGAGTTAGAAGCCAGGTTTTGAAGATGTCATGTATAGCATGAAAGGTGTTTAATTTTTATCCTAAAAGCAATCGGGATATTTTGCATTTTGCATATTGAGCAAGGCAGTGTGCTATTTACACTTTAATTCTGGAAAAAAGTGCTACATTGAAAAGGAGGAAAACTGGATATTGAACTGGTCTCCTGGAGGGATGGTGTGGACCTGAACTGAGACAAGGGCTATGGGAAGTGAGAAGCAAAGCAACAGACCCAATCTCTCCTCTGAAGGAGGCAGACTCAGTTGAACTTGGGGATTCATTGCATGCAGGAGGATGGGAGAGAAAAGAATCAAGGGCAACTGCCGTGTTTTCAAGTCGGACAAAAAGAAGAACAATGATGGCATTTAGAGTAATGCACTGTTTTGCAGCAAAGTGAAGTGGGAAACTTAGAAGTTGAATTTAGGACATGTGAGTTTTGAATGTTTATTGCCTCAAGATCAGTGAAGACAGAAAAATACAATCTAGGTATTAGTGCAGCAGAAGTGGGAAGCCCTTTATCTGGACATGAACAGTGACAGTATCCATAGGTATAATTTGTAGTCTATTGTCACAAAAAGTCCATATCTCTAAAATGGAATCTAGTTTTTCAAAAATGAATGAGGAAATAAACCCATGAAAAGCAAAACAGCCTTGTAATGTAAGTAAACAATGTGTTCTAACTTAAATGAATACAAATGAAAAGTAAAAATAATCACACTGTGCACCCCTCAAAGATCCACAGCAAGCAAAATGCATTTTGTCATAGTGGGGTGGCAGTGAAGTGTTCAAAAGCACCATAAAAGTAGAATTCTCCAAAAAGTAATGCAGGTGTCTAGGTCAAATGCAAATAAGGAGCTATGCAAATTGAGTTATACTTGACTACAAAATCAGATGCTTAAAAACATTTCAGGAAAGTGAAGTTTTAGTCTCACAAAATTCACCCGGTCCTCATTATAATACGTTTCCCATTTGTGCCATTCATTCAATGCACTAAATGCATGATGGAGCTCCAGTTAAGTAGATTTAGAAGCTGATTATACTGCATTAAATGTATTCACTGCAATTTTTAGGGAGTTTTTATTCCTTTAAAAGGATTACTAAACCAAGAGAAGTAGAAAGTAAGACAGAAAATAAAATACCCTTGGTGATGCTGTAACACGATCAGAAAATACAATGGCTTTATGATATCATGTAAGAACATACGTTCTCACTTATCTGATTTGAATAACTAAAGAATACATTTCAATTTTATTAATTGCTTTTACACTGTACTTGACACCTTCTGTATACATGATTAGTTCATCCCTTGAGACTTCATTTACTTTAGAAATACCTGTTTTTTGTTATGAATTTATGTTGTTTTCTTTCAGAATACATAGGTGGTCAACAATTTTTTTTTTTTAATTACCAGAATGGACACTCTTGTAGCTGTTGTAAGAACTGGGTTCAACCTTGGCTCCGCCGTGAAGAATAGATTTCACCAATCTTGTCCTTAATTAGTTTCCTGATTTCTAACATGAGGATACTGAATTACACTGAGTGAACTCTAAGTGTCTCCTAGGTTCAAAATATATATGATTTTGGGAAAAGGCACTCGGATGTCATTTTTTGATGTTGCCTTCAGTCAGCTTCTATTTAAAATAGAAAAACTACCAAAATGCAATGATTGGAATTACGAAACTATTCATATGAATGCATTTATGAATTGAATCTCCATAAAGTATACTGTATACTAGCCAAAGTTACCTAAAATTCAATAGTTTGCAATATAGTAAATTCCATTTGTTTCCAAATAAGCCTAGAAGGGAAGTAGCAGAAGAGAATAATTGACAAGAAAAGAGAATTTCAACGTGAATCAACTCTATCATAATTTTCTATAGCATGAGTAGCCTGGCCAATGTACATTGAGAAGTACCCTTTCAATAAGACATTTTTAAAATATAAAGTAATCCCTTAAATAGGACATAGGAGCATCAGTTTGCATGTATGATAGGTAAAAGGGAATTTTTTAATCAATGCCCTACAGTTTTAAAAAATTAATACTATTATAGCAATGATAATATTACATTGTAGGGCTATGTCCTATTTTATAACAATTATTAAATTTAAAAAGGCAGTTATAATAAATGCAAAATAATTTTCAAAACATAAGGCCTCATACCCACCACCCACCATGCTGCGAAGGAAGAAACTCCAGACAGAATGAGCAACTTGTCCAACTTCACATTGTTCATAAACAGCCAACCCAAGATTCTGTTGATTTTCTCATTCTTCAAATATTTGCTGAGTACCTTCTGGGCACATTGATAGTTCCTCCTCTTCCATTTTCTTCATTTTCTTCTTCAGCAATTCACCAATTTGTCTTCAGTTTATGCCTCCCTTTTCCTCCATGTTTTCTGACTTTTTGTCTTTTTGCTCTACATTTTGGTGGTTTTCTTTGTCTTTAAACATTTTCTTTCAACTTTTTCCTGTCTTCTTTTAGTTTTTTGGCAAGGATATTTCAAATGTACAAGAGCTCTTTCTTGTTTTCTGATAGCTCCTTTTTAATAGCATCCTGATTTGGTTTTACAGATGTAAAATTTCCTTGGTTTTTTATAAATATGGATTTCAGATTTTTAAGTTATTCTCTGTTCCTGAGTCACTTCATTTTCCTTTTGATCAGTTTTCCTATATGTGTGAATTATTTCCTCAAATGCCTGATGATCCTCAGGTATTTTTTCACATTAAAAAATTAAGCAATAGAAAGACTTACTGAGGGCAGTTGTTTATTAGCTGGAAGCTTTAATTCAGCAGGAATGGGCATGGACTCGATGTTATACTGGAGGTAGTCTTCCTCAAATGCCAGAATGAGGAGGATTTTCTCAAGGTGACTAGCCTTCACACTATCTAGTCTGCTTTTCTGTAAAAATATCTTCCAGTTTTACAAACAAAAACAAAACCCCAAACCCCAAAACTCTTTGTTGTTGTTTTGACTGGGGAATAAACATGTAGCAGTCAGGTATTTTTCAAGAAGGAGTAGGAAATAAGGGCTGACAGCTGTGATATATGTAGACTAATAATACCTCTAAAATGTCTCTGATTTCTATTCTACTTCTCACTTGCATCCCCTGGTTGGGGTTCTCTGATAGGCAGGTCAATTTTTCTTCCTATTACAGGAATCTCATTGTTGATACTTTAAGTTGATGTTTCTTCCATTCTATTTTCTCAGTTAATATTCTTCCATCTGTGTTTTTTTCTTCCAAGAATTGGTTGACATCTGCAGGTAGAAAGATATTCACTGTTTTGGTAAGATTGTGCCATTTTTATAAAATTTACTTTTTTAAAATGTATTTTAATAGACATAGGCTAGTTGTTGAGACTGATTTTGCTTTAGATAGTACCTTCTTCTGTAAGCTAATTCCGACAGGCTTATGGGGCCTTCATATAGGGGCTGAATGTTGGAAATGAAACCCAGCACTTAAGTTTGCAATCTGCCCTATGCAGTAAAGGAAGTGGATTACTTCCTGATTCAAGTCTTGTACTTCCTTGTTGAAATTCCAACTAATCCCTACAACAGTCTTGGGATAGATAAGCTTCTTGTTTTCAAATTATTTGCAGGACAAAGATGGTTGACATACCCTGGGATCGGCGTAAGATCCAGCATTTCTGGGGTTGATTTAGTCTCCACTTTCCTAGGTGCTTTTCTATTTCTTCAAAATTAACTTTTCTGTTTTTCAAAAGAATAGATTTCCAGAAGCCATGTGCCATGTCACGATATTTATTTAAAGGAAAACATACATTAGACAGCACATTTGATGATTCTGTTTGGTTTCGTCTGTTGGCTTGTTAGCTATCACTCTTTAACTTAGTGGTTGCTTTAGGGTTTGTAGTATATACTTTAACTTGTCACAGTCTACCTCCAAGTGATATTATATCACTTCAGATCTAGCCTAAGAACTTTACAGTAGTACACTTCCATTTCCCCCTCCTGACCTTCGTGTTAGTGCTGTCATATATTTCACTTGTATATTTATTATAAACTTGACTTTACATTATTTTTGCTTGTTTGTTTAAAGATTTAATTATACTTAAAAAGATCTGAATAAGAAACTTCTATTCTGTTTTTTCCTTTGCAGTTACTGATATTGGCAGTTTCCTTTCCTTTGAGCTGATCCATATTTCTATGTGATATAATTCTCTTTCTGCCCTAAGGACTTCCTTTAACATTCTTAAATTGCTGATCTGCTGGTGATAAAATTCTGTGAACCTTTTATGTATGAAACTGAAATGTTTCATTTTTAAAGATATTTTCACTGTCTAGGATTGTAGATTGACCTTTTTTTTTCTTTCTGTACTTGAAAGATGTTGCTCCATTTCCTTCTTACTTCTGCTGTTTCTGATGGGAAATCTCCTGTTATCCTTATCTTGTTCTTCTGTACAGTATGTACCTTACTTTTCCCTCTGGCTGCTTATAAGATATTTCTCTTTATCACTGGTATTGATAAATTTGATTATGTGCTTTGGTGCAGCTTTCCTCATGTTTCATGTGTTCAATGTTCATTGAGCTTTTTAAATCTGTGAGTTTATAATTTTCAGCAACTATGGAAAATGTTCGGTCATTATTTCTTTGGATGTATGTTCTTCTTCCTTACTCCTTCAGAGACTCCAATTACACATATATTAGGCCACTGCAATTTGCCCCACTGATACTTTGTTTTTCTCTATTTTTTAAATCTGTATTTTATTTTTAATAGTTTCTATTGTTGTGCCTTCAAGTTCACTGATCTTTTGTTTACAATGTCTAATGTACCATTAATAGCATCCAGCATATTTTTTATCTTGGACATTGAAGTTTTCAGCTGTAAAAGTTTGATTTGGGTCTTTCCTACATTTTCTATGTTCCTACTTAATTTTTTAAATACATGTGATATGGATAGAATAGCACATTTTGTGCCTTTATTTGCTAGCTCATGTCATGCCTTTATTTGCTAGCTTTAACACCTTTGTCAGTACTGAGTTGGCTTTAATTGATTGATAGTTTTGCTTTTTTCGTAATCAGTCATTTCTTGTTGGATGCTGCATATTGTGACTATGATCTTATTGAAGCTAGGTGATTTCGTGTTTCTATAAATATTTTGAGGCCGGGCGCGGTGGCTCAAGCCTGTAATCCCAGCACTTTGGGAGGCCGAGACGGGTGGATCGCGAGGTCAGGAGATCGAGACCAACCTAGCTAACACGGCGAAACCCCGTCTCTACTAAAAAAAAAATACAAAAAACTAGCCGGGCGAGTTGGCGGGCGCCTGTAGTCCCAGCTACTTGGGAGGCTGAGGCAGGAGAATGGCGTAAACCCGGGAGGCGGAGCTTGCAGTGAGCTGAGATCCGGCCACTGCACTCCAGCCTGGGTCACAGAGCGAGACTCCGTCTCAAAAAAAAAAAAAAAAAAAAAAAAAAAAAAAAATATTTTGAAACTTTGTTCCAGGATGTAGTTATTTGGAAGTACTATGATCATTTTGAGTCTTGCACTTAAGCTTTCTTATGTGAGATCAGAGCTGTGCTCAGCCTTGGACTAATTTTTCCCACTTCTGATGCAAGATCCTCCTAAGTATTCTATCCAATGCCTCATAAATCCTGAGGTTTTCCAGCATGGCTGATAGGAACAGGCACTATTCTCAGACTTGTCTGAATGTTGAACAATGCTGTTTCTAATCCTTTTAGGTGGTTCCTTCCTTGATATTGGGTAGCTTCCTCACATGCATGGGTACATCAATATTTGAATGCTAGAGGAGAAACCTCTGCAGTTCCCTGGAATTCTCTCTGTGTGCAGCTCTCTCTTCACTAGTACTCTGTCCAGCAAGCTCTGGCTGTTTCGGTTTTACCAGGGTCTCAGATCCATCTCCTCAATTCCAGGAGGATGCCAGACTCTTCCCAGGTCCCCTTTTCTGCACTATGGCTTGGAAACTCTCTCCTGGGCATAAACTGGGGCAATTGTAGGACTCACATTGTTTGTTGTCTTTCAGGGATCACTGAATTTCACTGCCCAGTGTCCAGTGTCCCACAAAGCATGTTTCATATATTATATCCATTTTGTGGTGGTTTCAGGCAAACGGGTAAATCTGATCTTTGTTACTCCATCTAGAATGATTGAATTATGTTCTGATTGTACCTAAAGGACATGGCAAGCCCCTAGAGGAAATGACAATGTGGCACATAGCACAAAAGCAGCAGAACTTGGGGACATAAAGGAATCAAAAGGGCTATGACAAAGAATGGCTTTTAATTAACTCATGTGAGTGTGTGACTAAAGGTCTGAGGAGTCGAGGCAGTAGGAAAAACTACAAAATTGGGCTTTCATGACATCCTCAGTTTCAAAAGGATGGGGACTCAGAAACTAAAACTGATTTTTTTTTGTGCAAAATAAGAACAAATACTTCCTGATGACAGCTATTTCAGAACACAAAGTGCAATAGATAGACAGAAAATAAAAATAGATAACATGTATAGAGTGCTTAGCGAGGCACTATTATAAGGTTTAACAGGTATTAAGTCATTTAATCCTTTCAACAACTCTATGATGTCAATAACAGTATTATCCCCATTGTACAGGTGAGACATCTGAGACACAGAGATTAAATTTTTACCCAAGATCAAATGACTACAGAATGGGAGAACCAATATTTGAACTCAGGAAGTACAGCCCCAGAACCTGAATTCTTAGCTACCTGCACTATATTCACTTTCAAGCCAGACGAATAGAGGGAACTCCTTCTTCTAGAAGAAACAGTTAATTTTTTATATTACATCGTAGGTATTCTGCAGTAGGATAATATTATTCTGCTTTTGGTCACTCAGCCTCTACCTTCTACTTCTCTGAGGAATCTTCACCTTTAAGAAATGAACATGTTGATTCAGTTCAAGGGGAAAAAGAGACTCAGAAACCTCAGAGGCAATGGTTCAAAATGTAGCGCTAAGCGGACATACAAGGAGCATATTTTCCAGAGGACAAGGTCAAGAGCACCTGAAAATGTCTCCATAATGTGTATTTAGACAGTGTATGTCACAGCGACTCCACTATTGCAGAGTTCTAAGACCTTGTCATCTTTATTTGGACTTCAAATCTGGTATTGGGTAGCATTAAAAAATTAAGGTGATGTAAAATTAACATTTTACTAAGAAATTGCAGGGAGGCTTTAAGATAATTGATGTCACACTATGATATGAGATTGCTGTAATTTTAAATTATTTACCAAAATTGGGATATAACTGGAGCTCATTGCAGCATAATTTTTCCATTTAAACAATGACATATCTATATATGGGGGAATATACTTTACATCTGACTTTTCTCACACTGATTAATACTCTTTCTGCTGTAACTGTCTAGCCCAGAACAAACAGGACCTTTCCAATTAGTACTGGTGTTTCTCCTGAATAAGTCTACATCAATGAGAACCCCAGATGTGAGTGCTAGAAAGTGTGTTCCAGGGCAGCTGTAGCAGTAATTCTGCTCATGAACTCTCTGAGTTCCCCCTGCCTCGATCCTCCCGCCTCTTCTCTTCCCCACCTCCATTTCGCTCCCTTGGTGATACCATTTAATTTCATGGTACCAAATGCTAATTTTTATAATGATGATCTTCCAAGGTTTATCTTCCACCAAAACCGCTTCCTGATTATCAAACTACTTCTATAAACCTCTACCTGGATGCCCAATAAGTATTTCAAACTCAGCACGTAAAAGCTAAACTCCTGAGCTTCTGCCCCAATCCACTCTCCTCAACTTCTCCATCTCACTGAATGAAAAACAAATCTGCATAGATATTCAAGACAAACGTTCTGGGGAGTAATCCTCATTCTTTTTTTCTTACATCACACTTTGAATGTATCAGAAATTCCTCTGGTATCTGACCACATATCATTAGCTATGCTGCTACCCAAGTCAGCACCATCTCTAGCCTGGATTATTGGAATGCCCTTTAATAGGTGTCCTTGATTTCATCCTTGTCCTCCTACAACCTATAAGAGTACCCAGTGTGATCCAGTTATAAAAATGGTAGATCATGCTCATCTTCTGCTCAAAGGTGTTATACATATATATATATATATATATATGTCTTATACATCTAGTTATGTATATATAGCTATATATACACATCTAGTTTAATACATTCTATACATTTTATACTTTTATACATTTATACATTTTATACTTTTATACATCTAGTTATGTATATATATAGTTATATATAGCTATATATATTTCAGTATAACATATACATATTGTAGTATTTTATATATATATAGAGAGAGAAGTATAACAAATTATTCTTAGTGATATCCCAATTTTGGTAAATAATTTGAAATTAATAACCTCTCTCTTAGAACAAATGCAAATGTCTTATAATGGCCTAAGGAGCATTAAAAAATGGGCATCATTTCTTTTCAGATCTCCTCTTCCCCAACAGTACTGCCAGAAGAATATAACGTGAGCTACATGAAAGAAGTACAATTTTAAATTTTCCAGTAGCAACGTTAAAAAAAAAGTATAAAACAGATGCAATTAACTTTAATAATCTATTTTATTTGACATAATATATTCAAAATATTGTTTTCCAACATTTAATCAATACCAATTGCATACAATATAGTTTAGGTTTTTCTTTCATTACAAAGTCTCTGAAATCTGGTGTGTCATTTGTGTGTACAATATACCTCCATTCAGGCTAGCCACATTGCAAGTGCCCGACAGCTATATGTGGCCAGGGACAGTGCAGTTTTACAACAACTTCTCAGTGCCTCTCACTAAAGCAGGCATGCTCCCACCTCTAGGCCTCACAGACGTTGCTCTTCCTTCTATCTGTAATACTCTTTCCTTTGAATCTCTTCATCGTTCTTTCCTTCACCCTTTTCAAAACTTTGTTCAAGTGTTTTCTTTTTAGTAAGATCTTGCCTATCCACAACATTCAAATTCCAGCCTCTTCCAACTATAACATTTCCTATCAGTATTTCTTGATTTATTTTCTCCATTGTATTTAACACATTCTAGCAAATTACATAATATCACACACACACGCAGGTTCTTACATCAGATTTAATCTGACACTAAGCTCTCATGCAACTAGACTGGTAGGAAGTTTCATTACATTATTATTATTGGAGCTCCTTCCTTCCACTCCAGAGTTGTATGAAAGTCCTGGGAATGATGGCAACTCATAATGTATTAAATTGATTCCAGAGCTGCCTTGCTACAATTACGTACAGCTGACCCTGCCAACTTGGGGCCCTGGTGTCTACAGTCTACAATCGCTGAGTTCATTTCCTGGGTTTCCAGGTTCCCTAGGAATCAGGTCTGTCCCACCTCCCTAGATTTCTGCACCAATTTTCCTTACTCAGAGAAATTCAGGCCACCATCTTCTTCCTAGTCCTTGACAATTTCCCCTAATGTTTTCCTATCACCTCTCCCAGTGCTCACGGTATTTGCCTCTTTCTTTTCACCTTAACATATCTCTTTAGTGACTTTAACTTTAGGAAACAACATCCTTAATGTCTGAAGGAGAGTGAGGATTGGGCTGGGGTGATCATGATGGATGGTGGACAGGACTTACAGGCAAGTTTTAAAATGGAAACTCTTGAGTCAAAAGCCCGATTATCCCCTCTTGGACTGGACAGGGAGAGATGGGAGTGAAAATACAGTAAAAATAAGATCTGTTGGTATTGTAACAAAGTCTTGACACAACCATAAGTAAAAATTGTGGGAGATTTTAGAATATTTTGATTTTTTAATGATTCATGTTTTTGTTATACCTATTTATTATCAGGAAAGCCTCCAAATTAAAACCATTTCAGTAATACTATTTTGATGCCAGGAAAATAAGGAGCCTGGCAGTAGTGTCACATGGTAGCAGCATACAACAGGAACTATAAAAATGTATGCATATAAATATACGTGGGTACATACAGATATACATACAGGTTTTGAGAAGAATGGAACCCAAAGAAATGCTTTTACACTGTTGGTGGGAGTGTAAATTAGTTCAACCATTGTAGAAGACAGTGTGGCGATTCCTCAAGGATCTAGAACCAGAAATACCATCTGACCCAACAATCCCATTACTGGGTATATACGCAAAGGATTATAAATCAGTCTACTATAGAGACACATGTACATGTATGTTTATTGCAGCACTGTTCACAATAGCAAAGACTTGGAACCAACCCAAATGCCCATCAGTGATAGACTGGATAAAGAAAATGTGGCACATATACACCATGGAATACGACACAGCCATAGAAAAGGATGAATTCATATCCTTTGCAGGGACATGGATGAATCTGGAAACCATCATTCTCAGCAAACTAACACAGGAATAGAAAACCAAACACCGCATGTTCTCACTCATAATCGGAAGTTGAACAATGAGAACACATGGACATAGGGAGGGGAACATCACACACTGGGGCCTGTCGTGGGGTGGGGGGCTAGAGGACAGATAGCATTAGGAGAAATACCTAATGTAGATGACGGGTTGATGGGTGCAGCAAACCACCATGGCATGTATATGCCTATGTAACAAACCTGCATGTTCTGCACATGTATCCCAGAACTTAAAGTATAACTAAAAAAAAAAAAAAAAAAAAAAAAAAAAAAAAAAGAGTAAGAAAATGCTGCAGAAAGGAAAGGGAAGCAAATAGATGCTCAAGAGAAAAGGAACCCTGGAGGATGAAGAAAGCAGAAATCTGGGGAAAGAATAAACAAACAACCTGATTTCTGGTTTGGGAGAGGGGAGGAAAAAGGAAGGACATTGCATGAGATGCCAAGTCAGGGCCAGGAAGAGTTTCATGAAGGAGATGTATTGCAATGACCTATGTGCCATACACTGCATTTTTAGGATACTGAATTGCTTGAGATCTTACCACTAAATAACAGAGAGGGAAAAAGTGAAAAACTTTACGGGCTATCTCCTCTGTGCTAGGTAATTTTGCATACAATATTCCCTTTCATCTTCACAATAGCACTATAAAGTAGGTGAGATTAATCTCATTTTCCAGTTGAGGAAAGAGGGTCAAAATGATGGAATACTCTGCTCGGGATCATGCAGCTATTCAGTGTGGACTCAGGGAAAGAAGGCATGCATCCAACCCTGGGTCCTACATTCCTGCTACGGCCGCTCCTTTGACTGCATGCCCTGGTAGGAGTTACTTACTTTTCCAGACAGATCCCCAAAATACATCTTCTGCTCCATATTGGAAATATCTCTTTACTTCTGAAGGCTTATTTTTTCACTTTATTTTTTATGCTTAAGCTAGACAGTCAATAAGGATTTAGTGAATAAGTGAAAAAAAAGAACCCATGTACATAGGTATGTGTCCATTCTGCATCATTTAGTTCAAACTATAAGATCTGACAGTAGCGGCCTGTAAACATAACATGCATACTACTCATTTGAAAATACACACAGCAATCCAGGTAGCATGACTTCTTAAAGGCAGGGTCCCCTCACAGGGCAGTATATGCTAATCAGCAAAGCGAAATCAGTACTTTGAACAAATTGAACATATGCATGAAAAACGTTTCTAATTTTTGTATTATTAAGATTTTATAAGATACGTAATGATTCTTTGGCATACTTTGTTACAATGCTCGTTATAAAATCTGCAAAAAAAGGATTAAAATAAATCTCAGATGTCAACACAATCTCCTGGGCAATTCTTCACTAGACCAAACGATGCCATCCACGACTGCATTATCTATGAGGCTGAGAATGGCTAATGAGGCCCATCCATTGTGATAGAGCCTGTACTGCACTCAAAGACTTTTTCTCTCTTCTCCGCCATGGGCTGTACTTACCCACTCCTGCAGAGAGAGCCCAGCCTTTATAGTTGAAGGCAAAGGTGAAAATAGCCAGTGTTGTATGAGCTGAAAGACTTCAAACTTCAAATAGTCCTTGGATTGCAGGAAAAATCCTTGTGGCCAATCTTTTTTCATGATGGCAGGGATTCATGTTTACCAGGCACAATGGAGAGTACCTGGCATGAAGCTGGGAGTTGAAAAAATATATATGCATAAATATGCATAGACACATACAGACATACATATATACACACAAACATATGTGCACATATATACTAATATCATCAAATAGATACTAGAATTTTGTTGATATCACCAAAAACCCATCATGTACCTCCTAGTCATCCTCTACCTGAGCATTTTTCAGAAACTTTGAACAGTATGATTTTTTAACACTGTTTCCAGCTCCTGTATTCAGTGGCTTGTTTACTTTGTTACTTTCAGCCTCCTACTCTGGTTTGAGATGTCTCAAAATAGCATTCCAGTTATTTGTGTTTTCATCTATAATTATTTTCTCAACAAGGGTTTTTAAAATTCCTACATATTAAAAATAAAACTTGAAAAATGATGCAAAATTCTGCAATGTATTCTTAGAAACAAGTAAAGATGCAAATATATCACCAGTAATATGGAGGCAGAGTGATTTGAACACAGAAGAAAGGAGTATTGATTTCAGTCCTGCCACCTACCATCTGAGTGAATCGTGACAAGGTTTTTGTTTTATTTACTTGTTTGCCTTCCTGGTCTTCAGTTTCTCACAAGTATATATGAGGAATTGGATCCTGTGCCCTCTAGCATTTTTTGAAACTCTGAATTTCCAGGATTCTAGGAAACTTATACTAACCAAATTTGTGTTGGCATGACGGGCTTTAGAAAAGCATAGCCAGTCATTGGTGATGGGTCTGACTACAAAGAACAAGGGCAGAATGAGCTAGACCCCACCTTATAATCCTTAATGAGTCCACCTGTATGATTAAGAGCAATCCTTAATGAGTACATCTGTATGATCAAGAGTAAAGGTGGGTAAATCTGACTTCTCCCATATATAGTTTTGGAAACTACAAGTCACTTTACCTCTTCAATCATTCATTGAGGAAACAAAACCTACTTTCACAATGCTTAAAGCATTAGATAAAATGTAAGTGTAAAGCATTTACAACCATACCCAGAACATTGCAGGGTCCAGTTGATAGTTTCTACTAATGTTCCTATCAGAAAACATTCAAACGATAGAGCAGACAAGAAATACACAGGATGAGAAAAGAGACTTACCAAAAGGAGATAATTGATCCAAGTTAAACAAAAAGGTATTTATTTCCTCTTTAAATTGTTCTTGAAATTTGCTAAGACTTGCATCATTGTTCAGAAGATTTGAACCCCAGAAGTTGTTTCATGCCAGCTCAGGTGGTAGATGAAGGCAGACCTTTCAAAAGATTAGATTTACAAATAACCACATGGGTCTTTATCGTCCATGTTGTTCTTCTCTCTAAAGTCACAGGAAGTATAACAGTATTGATCAGACAAGGCAAGAGCCTGGCCTACCATAATCAAACAATAACCTTTGATTTATCCACCTGGAAAATGTCCATGGAAACTATAAGGGAGAGTGTTTTGGGTCAAAGAGTAAGTTTGGTTTCATGTTGAGAAAACTACCCCCGTTACCATTTATTTCCTAAATAAAGAACATGGTTGCTTTGTACAGTTATGGTCTCAAAGGCAAATCTTTTGTTTCAGAGGTTGAATGGGCTATTTCTCTACATGTCTGATTACATGCCGTGCATCTCAAAGCATATTGACAATTTCATTATACTGAGTGCAGTAATCCGTATCAACAGCTCATCCCTGTTTTGAATTATAAAATGAAGTGACTTAAAAAGCCAGGTATAAGCAAACTTATCTGCTTCTAGTCCTTCAGGGACTGGACTAGGTCCAAAATTAAACAAGACACAGAGTAGCTTTTTAAATTTAAACACTTCCTAAAATTGTTTTTTCACCAAAAGTAGGCCACCTAAAAGATTAAAAGCTCTCTCTTTCTTCCTCAAAAAAAGAGTAAAAAATCACATAATTACATTCTAATTTAAAACTCTAATTGAGTGCTCTTGTATTCGTAAGATGTTCCACTTTCCTTTAGGGACAATATTCTTATTAGTCACACAAGCTGTCTAATCATTTAAGCGCAAGGCTTCTTCAAACCATATACCTTTGTTGCAAAGCAAATGAGAAAGTGCAGTACTGTCTCTTTTTCCTCAGTGTCTCTCAATTATGTACTTATAAAAGCAACAATCAAATACTCAGGCTAAATAAAAGATACCTTCTGGACTAGCACAGGTCTAAAGACAACTGAGGTTAGTGCTGTCTGTATTTTTAAGACAGTACTCTTCCTGGTCTAAATTTAAAGATTTAAAGATTAGAAAAAGACAAATAAACAAAAACAAAAAATAAAAAACAAACAAAGCACTCATGAATAAAGGACAAGGAAACTTGGTTAGGGAGGCAGAAAAGCAAACGCTTGAACACTTCGGTTGACTCTGGAATCTGGCAGACCCATGTTCAATCTCAGGTGAGTTACCTGAACTTCTGAACCTCGCTATCTATAAAAGAGAGGTAGTAACAGCATCTCTCAAAAAGGGGCGGAGTAAGAATTACAGGAGATAATACGTATAAGTGATTTTCACTGTTCAAAGTAAGCAATGGATGTTCAATATCATCATCAGCATAATTAAGAAATCATTTTGCAAGTGTGAAATATATAACGTTTAATTTTCTCCTGCTCCCCCTTTCTCTCCATATGCAAAGGCATACAGGGAAAGGGAGAAGAAAACTAGTATTTACATAGAGTGTTGGTCACGTTTCAGGTACTTTACATAGATCATCTCAACTAGTCGTCATGACATCTGCCTGGGATATGTTCCTTTGAGGGATGAGGAAACTGAGGCTAAGACAGAGACACAGAGACAGAAAGACAGTGGGACAGAGAGAGAGCCTGAAACCCAAGTCTCCAGTGCCCAGCCCATACTTATTTTACTATAAACGTTCAATGCACATGTATTAACACACATGCACATGTGTGTTAATGCACATTCCTGAGACAATCTGGGAATTTCTTTAAGTGGTACTCATAGGCTTACACAACCTGAGTACAGTAGCTTTTTTTTTTTTTTTAGATTTAATATCTAATCCTCAAAACAGTCTCATAAAGTTTTATTATTATCTCTATTTCATGAATTAAACAATAGAAGCTCAGTGCATAAATAATATAAAAAGGCAAAAGCTATTGCGTTCTAGATTTAGGATTAGAACTGAGATCTGTTTGACACCAAAGTCCAGGTAATTTAAAGTCCAGGTAATTTCTCCTATATAAGCACAACTTCTGATGAGAAGCAAGAGTTGTTTGAATAGAAACCCTTCATTAAATAGAAAAATTGACTTTTTACTCTCTTAAGATATAAAAATTTTCACTGTCTTTTGGGAAACTGGTTGTCTCATGGTGAAATTTTTCTTGCAGAATAAAAGCGATGAAACTGGCTCTCTTTGAATTAGGTGAAAAGAATGAGTACCTTGGACATGAGCATTCTGCTGGCTTATTTCTTGTGCATTACAGCATTCAACAAAGAGGAGAAAGGTCCTATTTGATTTTAGCAAAATGTGGGATCCATGCAGTTCATTTGTAAGCTTCCTTCCTGTAGCAGCTCCCATTCACACAGCGAGGTCACAGCATTGGTGATCTGAATGCCCACACCTGCAAGGTGAACTTTAATATATCACATATTTCAACTGTGAGATTTCAAATGAAGCCTGTTGTGGGCTCTGTGTTTCCAGACAGCTCATAGATCCCTGTCTAAAAGCACTGAGTATAGCAATGAGCTCATGATGGTATCTCAATAAATTTCTGTGGAGCCAAAGAGAAAAGCCAGAGAGTCTTTTGTTGATAGCATAACAGAATGGACAATATTGCCTAGAGAAGGCTACCATTTGGAAGACGTTCAAGGAACCATAGCATGGATTGCCTGAAACAAGTACAATCATGAATATCAATTGTCATTAGTTCTTGAACTGGCATCTTGGTAACCAAATAGCTTAGACCAAAGCCATCTTACAGAGATTTCCACAACCCTTAAGATCCCTGAAACAAGATTTTGAGAGCAGAAATTAAGATGCAATAATAAATTAGTTATTGCATATTAGCATAAACAGGTTTAAATTTTTATCTTTTGTATAAGGATAAACTATCAGTTAGGAGGTACAACAAGAAAAAAAATAGCCAAGATGAGCTAAATACCCAAACATGAATTGGCTTTAAAAAATTCTAGCTTCAATATACAACTCTTACTACTTTGAAATGTAAAGGGTTTAACACTAAAAATCATCATTTTGATTTTTAAAATGTTGTGCCAAAAGGTCTTAACTAAAAAACATTATCTTGATTCAAAATTTAAAGGTCTTCACAGGAAACAAAGTTAATTACACACAGTATGCTGAAAGTATGTATTAACTATGAGTCAGTTATTTAAATGAAAGAAATACAAGTCTGAAAATTATCACTTTTCTAATTCCAAATTCCCACTGGAATTTCTAGCAGTTCTGGATCCCACATGCCAAAACACCACCAAAACTGCTTAAACACATGTACATACATACACCACATCTAGATATATTGAAAGAGCACAAATGTCCTTAAATGTGTAAGAAACACAGTCATATAGAAAAATACACAATACACATACACACACACGTGCCTCTGAAGTGCCACCATTCATTCTAAAAGGCTATAGGGTCAACTTGACAGTCTTTGGCTTGGTTTAGGTATGCAGTAGGTCACTACCCTGGTTCTGGTGCTCATGACCCATTGCCTAGGTTGCAGCAATAGGTAGTCCACCAACCTACTGCAAGAGATAACTTCCTAAGATGCAAGTTGTGAATGACAGTCTTCTCAAAAGCTTTCCATGGGTCTCCTTTGTTGGCAGAGCTATGTCCCATTTCTATTTTATGACATTTATGGACCCTGAAGAGACTAGTAATAGTTTAGCTCTATATTCCTCAAATTATGCATTGCCTAGAAAATCCAGGCAGTATATCTTTTTCAATTTTTTTCAAATTTTTAATTTTTGTGGGTACATATGAGGTGCATATAATTGTGGGGTATATCAGATGTTTTGATACAGACATGCAATGTGAAATAGTCACATCATAGGAAATGGGATATCTATTCCCTCAAGCATTTATTCTTTGTGTTACAAACATTCCAATTATACTCTTTTAGTTATTTAAAATGTAAGATTAAGACTATAGTCAACCTGTTATACTATCAATACTAGTTATTATTCTTTCTACCTATTTTTTATACACATTAACCATCCCAGGCAGTCCATCCTGATGAACAGTTGTATTATATCAAAACCAGAGATACCTCCACAGTCTCCATTGCTGCCCTGGAGATATGGATTGTGATTAGGTTGTTGAATGAAGGAGCCAGACCTTGCAATCTGTGGCTGAAAGTATTCCAGCTGTATTTCATTAATTTGCAAGAATCATCTATGGAGCTATTAAAAATATAGATTCCCAAGTTTTGACTCTTCTCCCAAAGGTTCTGATTTGTTAAGTCTTGGAAAGAAGCCAGGAATCTGCATTTTAAAAAGTCCCTGGTCTTTCTGATGCAGCCAAGCAGCAATTTCACATTTGGAGCCATACATAATTTATTTTCCTCATTTTATAGGTATAAAAATTTGAGCCAGAGTAGTAAAGTGACTTGCCAAAAATTAGTCAGAAAGCTGCTGTAAACCAGAACTGGAACTCAGGTCTCCCAACTCCCTGTCTTCCCTTTCTGTTGGGCTGCCTCCCACTAGAGCAATAGGGGTGTCATGTGGCAATCTCTGTGCAGCTTCCTATAGCTCTTCATTGGTTTTATTCTACAGATACTCCTTCGTTGAAAAGTCACTTTTTTAAGAGGATAAAATTTCACAGTAATACCTCTCACAGGTCAATGCAAGAAACTTGTTTCACCAAAGGCATTTTTCTGGCTCATCTAATTCTTGAAGCACAGAGCCAGCAATATGATCTGCCTCGTTTACTCTGTCTGTACAGTGGGAATTGCACCAGCTCTCACTGAATTGTCTGTTAGTGTTATTAAAAGCATGGTTAAAGATAATAAATTCTGCGTCACCTCTCAAACTTCTCTGTGACAGATATCCTATAAATAACAATATGAGTATGCAATCCTGCTACAGCATTAGCATCAAAGACAAAATGGACAAATCAGATTGTCAGTTCATGATTTAGTATCCTCATGAGAAAAGCTTGTGCATGCCAGACAAGTGCCTCACAAGTTGACATTTATGTTTTGGGCCAGTTTTGATACATTTACCTTTACCTTAAACTGAAATATATACTTGGAAATTAATTTAATCCACTGGTATGAAAGTCTTTCTGTGGCTAGCCTTCTTGGGGAAAAAAAAAAGCTTGACATCTTTGATAAATTCAATAATTCATTCTGGATGAAACTAGTTTTATGTGCTCAAACTGAAACTTCTTAAATACTCCTCTGCTTGACTTAACTAATTTTATGTAGCTTCATTTACTTCCATGGAATAGTTTAAGTATCAGGGGGATTGGATTCATGGTCTGTTTCACAATAAGAAAATGTGCTTAGTTGGAGAAAAAGTCTTTAAATACATTTCCAGTACTAGATTATTAAATTATTGCTTTTCCAACAAATGGGCGAACCTATTCAAGTAAAACTTAATTATTCATTCAACCATTCAAAAACATATATATTGAGTGCTTATTATGGGGTAGAAACTGTTGGGCACTGAGACATAACAATGAACAAAAACAGATTTTTCTTGCTCAGTAGACATACAAGGGCTTCCAAGGGGACATAAACATTAATCACATAATTACACATAAGAGAAGTTTGTTACAGGCAGAGAGTACAGGATGAGGTGGATGTAAGTGAAGTCAGAGAGAGCTTCCAAAAGGGACCAACAAGTCAGCTGAGATTGGAGGGGTGAGCAGTTTCTAACTAAGGCAAGGAGGGAAAGAATGTGTACACATGACAGTAGAAACGTGATGAGCAAGGACATACAGCCCAGTTCTAAAGGAATATCAAGAGCAACTCTGCTGATGCATGTTTCCAAGCCAGGCTTGAGGCTTGCACCAACTATTCAGGTCCTTGATATGCAGCAGTTGTGGTTTACTGGACAAAGTACTTGAGGAGGAGGAGCGAAAGACCTGGAAAAGTTGCTTTAATCTCCACGGTTCTAAGTCATCACACTTGCAAAGGGAGGTTAATAAAGTATTCTGCCTGAGGTCATAGGAAGATTAAATGAGATCAAGTGTGTGCAGAGTTTTATAAACTGAGAAGTACGATACAAAAGTGAGGGATTATAGAAGATTATAATGACTAATACCTTCAGTATATAAACTACTTTCTGTTGAAAACAAAATTGGGTATTATTAAGGAGACACTGATCTGTTGTACAGACAGACATAGTATTTTTTCATGATGCCATACCAAGCAGGACAGAAGCCAGGTCCTACCAGCTTGCTGCGTCTTGCATGACCAGGCATTCTCTGTTTTAAGGCCTTCAAGGGGATGTGCCTTACCTAAAACCCTGGCTCCCACACCAAGTGGCTGTGTAACATCAGCCCAGCCCTAATAGTCTATCATCTGAAGATCAGAGGTTAGATTTTTGCCTAACGCTGCAGAGGTAACCACAAAAATGTTCTGAAGTTTCTCATCCATAAGTCTTTGGACTAACTGCAAAATTTTATTATTGTTATCCTCACTCAGAGTCTCTCCATTATAGGATCATCCCCAGGCCATGGTAGTACCCAAGGGAAATTACACTGTGGAAGAATGTTTTAACAAAGTTATAGTGTGGTTACAAAATCAATATCAAGGAAATTCTTGACTAATTAATATAACTAAGGATGGAAAATTTCAAGAAGTGTAGTAGATGGCAGGTAGGAGAAAGGAAAAGTTGATATATCCAAAGAACAACAAGTGGCTTAAAGATTTTTAGAAGGGGACACTCACCCTGATCCGGAAATCAGAAAAGGGAAATTCGCAAATTATGGCTGATAGTTATATTAGCTCAACCTAAATAAAGTGGATGGATCATCTGGCGAAAGCGGATACTCAAAGTGACACAGAGAAATTCTTCCTTTCAGAAAGAATGCATTTCTGCCCTTGTTTATGCTCTCTAGGGGCCACATTTCTGCCCTGGGGAAGTAGGTTTTTTTAGGAATCAGAGTGGCAAAGTTTAATTCTTATAGAAATTCCAGCCACAAGAGAAGAAGTCCTGTACCTCCATCCCCATCCCCTTGTTTTGCTTGACACCATGCCTCTGGGAGAGCCCAGTGTGGATTAGAGTTAGGGCAGCACTTTTAGTGCTGGATATTCAACTCCCCCTCCCAGAAGAGTTTCCTCTGTTTTAAGGACACAGCCAGCATCACTCCACAGTGGCCCAGGAGGAGTCAGAATAACAGACTGATCCGTGGCCGTGATTAAAGCATCTAAGAAATTAGGTGGGTGTCTCTGCTTGTTCTGAATGGATGGAAGAAAAAAGCTTAGGGTTACCTTTCCTTGGCACAAACTTAAGTTATGTAGTCATGCACAGTTGCATTCCGGCATTGATCAATGGTGATTCCTAGGCAGACTCAATTTTGTCTTTCATTCCTGGGTTGAAGACCACCCAGGTTCTTATTAATGCAATTTTCCCACCATGAATGGCCTTCTACACGTGAGTATGTGTTCATGTATTGTGTGTGTGTGTGTGTGTGTATGTGTAAACCTCACCCTCAAGCGTCACTGTCTTTGTTGGAGAGCCACCACTCCTGATTGCATTTTATTATTCAGGTATCTATAATCTGGTTTTCCATTACAGCCTAAGTTAATCTCTCAGCTATTCTTCATCAAATTCTATAACTTCTTAGGTATAGCACCAATACAATGAAGCTAGAACTTTGCTCCACATGGAGAAATTTTGACTACTCCAAAGTGTAGGGAAGCTTTTCCTTCCTGTGCCCAAAGAAGCTTTGAGTGGTACTTCCTGACATGGTATCTTTCAGAAGCATCCTATTACCTTTCCTTTATTCTCTTCTGTTCACTTCTTGTGTTTACTTTGGGGAATCATCCTGCAACTCTTCAAGTTACTCAGGCTGGAAAGCTTGATGTATTCTTCATTTCTGCTTTTTTTTTTTTATTATTAGTCTTTATTTCCAATGAGCTTGTGATTTCTATCAATTGTATGTTCCAAGTGACTCTCCTATCTATCCCTTTCTTCCAGTTACTATGCCCAATGCCTTAGTTTTGGCTCTATTAATCTCTTTCTGAACTCTGGCCTTTTACCAGGCTCCCTGCTTCTGATCTTTCACCTTGCCAATCCATCCTTTACACTTTCCCCAGATTTACCTTTGTAAAGCAGAGTTTTGATCATGTTGCTATTGTAAAAACTATGTGACAAGTCTGAATGTCCACACACATGGCATAAAGACAAAAATCCTTCAAGGCTTTCATTAATCTGACCCCTTCAACTTTGAAATACATCTCTTCCATACAGCTTAGAGAACAACCAGAGAAGGGTATTGGTCATTATCCATGTATTCTCACTTTTTTCCCCACACTTTTGGTTTTTTTTTTTACTGTTCTTTGGCCCAGAATATTATTGCAAGCCCATCACAACTCCCTACTAGTACTATAGAAAATAGATTCTCATGCTTCAAATTCCAACCCAAATGACAACAGCAATGTGGAACTTTCCCTAATATTCTAATTTCTAATTAATTGCTTCTTCCTTTGATCCCCACAGCATTTTCCCTGTACATCTATTTTACACTTATTTAATTATACTTAATTGTTTAAACAGGTTCTCAATAATATTAAAAGCTTTGTGATGGCCCAGGGTATCTTCTACTTAGTTTTGTATTCTCTAAGAAGCATCTACAGCATAGCAAATACTCAATTAGTGCTGAAGAATTAGAGAATGAGAAGGAAAAGTTTAATAATGGGTAAATAATAAAAACAATCAGAAAATTCAAGAGTTTCCAAAAGGCGTTGAAATTCCTAATTTTAAAAGCTTTTAGAAAATTAGAAATTAAATAATGTTTTCATATCTTAGAAGGCTCTAAATCAGGAAGCTAACAAAATTATTAATTTAAAGACTTATTAGAATTTGGCTGGGTGCAGTGGCTCACGCCTATAATCCCAGCACTTTGGGAGGTCGAGGCAGAGGTCAGGAGTTCCAGATCAGCCTGGCCAACATGGTGAAACCTTGTCTCTACTAAAAATACAAAAATTAGCTGGGCATGGTGACGGACACCCGTAGTCCCAGTACTCCAGAGGCTGAGGCACAAGAATTGCTTGAACCCTGGAGGTGAATGTTGCAATGAGCTGAGATTGTGTCACTGTATTCCAGCCTAGGTGACAGAGCAAGACTCTGTTTCAAAAAATACAAACGAACAAAAAAAAACAAAAAAATTACAATTTAAAATGATCCAGGAGAAAAAGCCATTCCACCCCTCCACTAGCTCAGAAAGATTTGAGACTCAGAAACATTAGGTACAAGGTACAGAAGAAAAAGAAAGAACAAGACATGAGCCTGACAGCAAAAGGGAGTCATTTAAAGTCTGTATAGTTAATTCCACACACACCCTGTGTGCAACACTCCTGAAGTCCCAGCTAATGCTTTCAAATAAAGGAGTCAAAGAGATCTAAAAGTTGGAGAAATTGAGAGGCCCCAATTTCCGACATTTGAGGCAGCATCACAAAAATTTCCCATCCCCATCACTCTTCAGTAAAGTCCAACGGACTTTACTGAAGTTCTGTCCATGTATGAAGAGTTGCCAAATGGCTTTTATTGTCACATTGCTAAAAATAGACAACTAAGGGTGACCTGACAATGAGAAAAATACAAAGTATGAAGGAGGCCAGGCTAAACAAAGCAAAAAACTGTCCCTAAATGAAGCAAAGGGAATTTAGTGGAGAAAATTAACATGCAATAATGGGGTTCCCCTTATTCTCAGGAATAAGACCAAAATGTCTTCTTTTATTAATATTATTAAGATGTGTTTTTGAGGATCCAGCCAAAACAATAAGCAATGCATTTATTGATTTACATCCCCACCAACAGTGTACAAGAGTAAAAGCACTCTCTTTCCTCCACAGCCTCACCAACCCTTGCTTTTTCATCTTTTTGATAGTAGCCATTTTAACAAGTATGAGGTGATTTTTATTGTGGTTTTAATTTGCCTTTCCATGATGATTAGAGATACTGATCATTTTTAATATTTCTGTTGGTCATTTGTATATCTTTTTCCCAGAAATGTCTATCTGAGTCCTTTGTCCATTTTATAATAGGGTTATTTGGGTTCTTGTTGTTGAGTAGTTTGAGTTCCTAATATGTTATTTATATTAGCCTCTTACCCAATGTATGATTTACAAATATTTTCTCCCAATGTGTAGGTTGTCTCTTCATTTTTTTTTTTTTTTTTTTTTTTGGCCATGCAGAAGCTTTTTACTTTCAGGTAATTCCATTTGTCAAGGCATTTATTGAAATAAAGGGGAAAAATTAACTTATTTATAGATTATATTATTTATAAATACAAGATAAAATATTTAACAAAAGGAAATTTTAGAGAGTATTAAGCACTACTGTGATTTGAATGTTCCCTCCAAACTTAATTCCAATTGTAATGTTATTAGGAAGTGGGGCCTTTAAGAAGTAATTAGGTCAGTGGATTAATGCCATTATTGTAGAAGTGGGTTAGTTATCCTGGGAGTGGGTTCATAAAAGGATGAGTTTGGACCAATTTACTCTCTCTATTTCTCATTCTCACTTGCACTTCTGCCATGTTATCACACAGCACGAAGACCCTCACCAGATGCTGGCACCACGCTCTTGGACTTCTCAGCTCCCAGAAGTATTAGAAATAAGGCTTTGCTCTTTATAAGTTACCTAGTCTGTGGTATTCTGTTATAGTAGCATAAAATGAACTAACACAGGTGCCTAGATGCATAATAAATATACACAGAACAACAGTATTCATTAAGACTTTCCCATGTGCCAAGATTTTTTCTATAAGTTTTATATGTATTACTTATGCCAGAACGTTATACTTTAAAAACATAATGTGACAAAGGCATCCTAATTTATAATAGCAAGCAAAAATATGAACTTTTATGGAATAAACTTTGAAAATAAGCATGATGTGAAGAAATTTAATAAATCTTATTGCAATGGGTACCTTTATGGGGCAACTTAGGTAATAGATATATGTCTTACTCATTATGTTTCTCTGGTGAACCCTGACTAGCAAATCTTACTAGGACACTTTAATAAATGAAGATATATACCTATATATAACTGAATGGAAAGATGAAATTTTACAAAGCTATCGCTATTTCCAATACAATGGGTAAAACTTAATTGTTAGTGATACCTTGATGTGGTGGTTCTGAGGACAAAATTATTATAAATCCATATTTAAAAATCAGTAGGTAAGAATATCAAGGATTATTTTTTAAAAGATTAATATTTATCATGATTACCTTACCAGACATAAAAACTGACTATAAAACTGCTGTAATGGAAAACATGTTTTGGTGCAAAATTTGAATGATGGAAAAATGCAGAAGAATGAACTTTTTACATGGACAAAAATACCATGTATCTTGTTTACATAGACACTTTTGGGTCTTTATTTCACTTTAATAATGAACGAACAGATAAGCATAGAAATCAAGGCTGTCATCCACAAGATGTTAACTTATGGGGAAGTAATGAAGGGATTGATTACTCAACAAGGTAGATCAAGGGTGGTTTTTTACTCTTTTTCTTTTTATTTTGTGGGGGACATTGTTTTGGTTTTTTAATCAAGTTAGACATACATTTCAGAATTAATATCCAAAAAATTCAGTGGGCTGGAAACATTTCACCAGCACTCCTGGTAAACTCAGGTCCAATAAATACAGAAAATGCCATCAAAGATTTCTACTGCCCCATTACAAGAGAAAAAGAATCAATATACACAACAAATTCACACAAATACCTCTTATGAAACTTTATGGGAATCATTACTAGTCTATCAGACAAACAAAAAGACAAAAAAAAAAAAATGCACAGAAAAAGAAATAATTGAACTCTGGCCAAAAATTGGAGTTCAGATAAATCGATTCAAGTTCATAGACAATAGTAAGTAAGGGGAGAGGAGAAAAGAAAATGAAAGAGATTGCTGGAGGGATGCAACCAGTGGTGGGTGCACTGGGAGAGTCCCCTTCATCAGTGAGGAAGGAGTCTGGGATGAGGGGTAGAAGTAATGTTGGGACCTGACACCTTCCAAGGAGGATTTCTCAGGTCTAGGTTCAGCTACTTTTTTTTTTTTTTTTTTGAGACAGAGTTTCTCTCTTGTTGCCCAGGCTGGAGCGCAATGGTGTGATCTCGGCTTACTGCAACCTCCGCCTCCTAGGTACAAGCAATTCTCCTGTCTCAGCATCCCAAGTAACTCGGATTATAGGCACGTGCCACCACGTCTGGCAATTTTTTTTTTTTTTTTAATTTAGTAGAGATGGGGTTTCACCATGTTAGTCAGGCTGGTCACGAACCCCTGATCTCAGGTGATCCATCCGCCTTGGCCTCCCAAAGTGCTGGGATTACAGGCATTCACCACCATGCCCAGCCTCAACTACTCTTAAACTGACCTGTGGACGAGGGGCTGTGGATTCAGTTGCCTCACTACAGACACAAATTGACTGCAGGGCTCCTAACCCACCTCTGACCCTCACCAAAATGAAGACGTGAAGCAGGGCAACACGAGGGAAGCCACTTTGCTAGCAGCAAGAGAGAATCTAAAGATATGGAACCCAGACTCCAGTAGGACAGATGAGCAGCTCCCAGTGGCCACCGTGGAGAGATAAGCTACCCCAAGAGGTATCTTATTTTATGGGCCTCCTGGGTGTTGCTGCTGTTGCTTGAGTGGCAATGGAGGGTTGGGGTCATGCTGGCACCTTGTCTGAGGTGAGTCAGCATTGCCACAAATAGGGAGAAGGCAACAGCAGGAGTCTGTGTGGTTCTAAGGAAAAAGCCCAGGCATCTCTCTTCTGTATCTCACAGAGAAGCAAGAGAAAGAGAGAGGCCCAAGACCTAGCACTGGAAAGTCAGGACTACCCATCCAGTTCAGTTAGTGACAACATTAGGCTAACTCCTTCATTAGACTCCAGAGAACTTTAGGGTCCAGAGGACCCTTGGCTTACAACAAAGAAAAGGCAATGAGTCAGGAGATGAAGGATGAGATAAATTAGGCAGCTTTTACATTTTCCATAGACAGATTTGTAAAGGAAGAATGGGAGTGATTAACCACCTTAGGGTTTTTCTGTTTGTTTTTCCACTCCCTGCATAGAAAACTTTATTTACACACACATATCATTCACTTGAATCAGGTTAGTGCATTCATGCACTCAGTTCTCATGTAAACCTCATGTAGACTGTTACCAACTTGAGAGTTGCAGCTCTAGACAGTTTGGCAGGTTTGTCTCTTCCAGAGCCTAGGAATGAGAAAAAGTCATGCAAAGCCCTTTGGCAAACCCAGTACTCATGTAGGTGCTGGTGTTGCTAGGCTGAAGTCCAAGATGGTCTTGACTCCTGAAAAGGTATTCTCTCAATTTCATCCAAGCTGTTTCTCAGAATCCATTCTATATCAGCTTCTACACAAGCACAAAGAAAAATCTGAAATTTAGGGGAGGTTTCTCCCAGTTTTAAAATCGTTTTCCTTTCCCAGTAACAGTGGAAAACAGACCATCTTGAATAAATACTCAGTCTTATCTACCTGTTGTTTTGTTTGACTCTTAGGATTTATCCACAATTTGTTTTTAAATCAAATCCAAAACTGACAACTAGCAAACTACTTTACTTCAGGAAGTTGTTCTTTTATAATAACTTAATGAGTATTTCTGAAACATACCAAGAATTACCCACCGTTTTCTTCTATTGTTTATTAGTGGAATATGCTGTTTTCAAGTTCTGTTGACAACTCATGTCCATTTAGTTTAACATTACATGTGCTGAAATGTTGTAATATTGTTCTTTTGTTTTCCTATTTTTTTTTTTTTTTTTTGCCTTGGGTAATGTAAGACAATTTTCAACTCTATAGCTGTAAGGGTATTTTTATACATGCTCAAAAAAATGGATCACTCTACAGCTAACCAGAATGGTTTGCAAATAGTCTCTTAAGTAATCAGTCTGGATTGTGCGATTGATCAGTAGGGACAGAAAGAGCTTTATCAAGATGATGGGCTATGGCTGACCAGCCAGTCTGTGCAGCTGTTCAGAGACATGTTTATTAAGCACATATCAGTGAACTCAGAATGTAAGGGCTGGAAAAGTCCTTGGATACTCTCTACTCTTCATTTTATAGAATACCAACCCAAGACCTAGAAAGGGAAGCAATGTTTTCAGAACCCACAGAGAAGTTAAAGAAGGAGTCAGAACAAAATCTCTGTCACTGGGAGAAGATATTTATGGCACATAGAACTGACAAAGGATTTTATCTATCATATATTAAGAACACTTGGAAATCAATAAGAAAAAATCAAGCTAATTAAAAGTGGGACAAAGCTACTGGAATAGTATGACATGTTGCTACTTATTAAAGAAATGTGGTTAGAGTGGCTTCAGTAAATGGCTTAAGTAAATAAAGTAAATATGAGTGTCTGATTTTCTTCTCATAATCAGAGGTCAGGAAGGAAGCCATCTAAGGTCAGCACAGCTGTCTGAGGAAGTCATCAAGGGCTTGGTTTCTTTCCTGTTCAATAGGCTTTCTCTTCGCCTAGGACAGTCTTCCTCCTTTTCTCCAGGTATCAGGTCTGTGCTCCAGAAACAAACAGAAGTGATGTGCCAGGGACAAAAATAAAAGATCTGCCTTTAAACAAATCACCTGGAGGTCCCAGTGACTCCCACTGTCCATTTGCCAGAGCTGGGTTACATGACCCCCACTCCAGACTCATGTAAAAGGAGAAAACAAGTTTACCTGGGCATATTGGGATCTCAAATAAAATTAGAATCTGTTGATAAAGAAGTGAAGGATGGATAGGGAGAGACCCTTAGCAATGCCTACCAAAGAAAACAGAGGCAAGACACAGAAAAGGGAAACATAATGGCTAATACAGTTAAGAAAAGCTGGCCAGTCTCACTAACAATCAGCAAAAAATAAATTAACTAAATACAAATAAATAAAATAATAAAATAGCATCCCATACTCAATCGGAAAGATAATGTCTTGGTCACAAAAATGAGGGTAAAGGAAAACTTTCATTCATGAAAATCAAAGCATAAATTTGTATAGTTACCTTGGAGGATAATTGAAAACATGTAGTAAATTTATAATGAACCAAAAATAACAATTCTAGGTGCATTTTGGAGAGAAGTTCTCCTCTGTGTGTTCAAGGAGACATGTAGAGGTGCTCTTTGCAGCTTTGACTGTACTGAATAAATACTGACAAAAATTAAATTTCCTCCATAGGGCATGTAAAACTAAACCAATACATCCTTGCAATAAACTGACTAGATCTATTGGTGTCAACTTGGACTGGCTCTTGGATTTACACTCCATACTTCTTCTGACCCTGGCCCCTACATCTTTGCCACTACTCAGGCGTGAAACATTTTTGGCCTTTCCACCAAGTTCTACAAAATCATCCTCCCACTAGGGTTTCTATGCATGATTTGCTGAAGATTTGGTGGGAGATATGAAGAAGTCAAACTGGAAGGCTTCACTTCCAATTTGTACATGTCCTTCTCATCACTGTCCCTGCTTTTTTACCATCTCCAGGATTGCCGCACCACAAGCTCCAAAGTCTTTGGTCTGTATGCAGAGCTTCATCACACACACACACACATTGCTGCTCAGCAATCCAGGTTACATGTTATTTGGAGACATGGAATCTTGCCCCCAAGACACATACGACCTGAATTGCTGAGTAGCGACTCCAAATCTTCAACAAAATATTTTGCCTACCAAAACAACTCTTTCCTTCAGAAAAATTCTGCTGCTAGATGATAATGGCAGAATGTATTTGACACCTCATTGCCAATCAACATTACTTTTACTGAAATTGATCCCTGCTTAACCTTCAGAAAGATTATCCATAAACTGATGGTGCCTTATACAATCAATGGCATCTAGGAACCTGGGAAATATAACAAATTCTACTTAGTCCAATAATTTCTGAAAGTTGGAAAGTGAATTGGTGACAAAAGATTATGTGACATCCTCATAGTAAATGTGGTTGTATGTAGGCATGTCCTTATCAACTTTTGCAGGTTTCAGTGATAAAGCCTTGAAAAAAATTACCACAAATAATATAACCCAGCTGGAAGTACTTGCCCCTGCTATAGAGAAGATATTTAAAAGATCTAAATAGTAATGGATAACATTCTCTTTTGTAGTCATAGACATATTTACTTAAAGCACATATTTTATAAGCATATTATAACCATATAGCTAATAATTTACCCAATCTGTAAATCATAGCTGAACCCAAGCATTTACTTTGTTATTAAGAAATATGACAATTTATGTAATGATTGTGAAGAATTATGTGTTAAAGAAAAGGGAGCTTCATGTTTTGATTATGTGGGCAAGAAATGAAATTAAAGTGGTCCATGCTGATTTATAGCCAAGTGTTTTATGACTGTAAAGTGAGACCTAGAAAATGTATGTTTGCTTTGTTTACACCTAAGCATTTCAAAAGTATGTGCCATCACCAGCCCTAAGAAGATTTACTGTTGATATGTTTATTTCAAATCCAGTTCAAATCAGTGCACACTACAGATAGGTATGTGGAATTTCTAATTCTAAAATATGAATGTTGCTTTAGGATTTTCAAACTGAGCCAAATGTCCCAAATGGCATATAAAACATTCCATGTCATGTAGCCAAAACTGACACCGCTATTCCTGAAACTCTCCCTGGTGTTCACCTGCCTGCAGTTGTGCCTAGTAATGGTGAACAGGACACTGCACAGCAGAAAGAGAAGTAAAAAATCATTAAACCATCATCATTTCCAGTGCCACCCTAATAGGACTGAAAAGGCCTATACTCAGTGACATTTATCACAAAGAATGTAGCAAATGAGACTGCATGAGGGGAATGAGACTGGGACATTCATATTAACTTAGGTGGACAGGAGCTTTACAAAATGTGATAATGCAGGCCAGGCGCAGTGGCTCACGCCTGTAATCCCAGTACTTTGGGAGGCCGAGGCAGGTGGATCATGAGGTCAAGAGATCAAGACTATCCTAGCTAACATGGTGAAACCCCATCTCTACTAAAAATAGAGAAAAAATTAGCCGGGCGTGGTGGCAGGCACCTGTGGTCCCAGCTACTTGGAAGGCTGAGGCAGGAGAATGGCGTGAACCTGGGAGGTGGAGCTTTCAGTGAGCCGAGTTTGTGCCATTGCACTCCAGCCTGGGTAACAGAGCGAGACTCCATCTCAAAAAAAAAAAAAAAAAAAAAAAAAAAGTGATAATGCAAATCTAGACAACCTAGATAATCAATTTTTAAATTCCTTTGTAAGCCTTGATAACCTCTCTAGTCATCTAACAGTTGGATATCAACATTGTAAGAACTTAGGATATTATTTTTAACCACATATTTGCAATTCACAGATACCTAATTTTAAAAGTAATAGAAAGTAGCATGCAGTAAGTATTAAGTAAGTAATCATCCAGACAGTTTAAATTAAGCTAAAATGTAAAGATGTATCAAATGCTATAAATTTATAATTTGATCCATAATCTAGACCAGTGCTGTCCAACAGAACTTTCTTTAATGATGGAAATATTCTATATGTGTGCTGTTCACTATGGCAGCAAAAATGCTTATTATAACATTTTAAGTGAAGAAAGGAAAGCATAAAACTATGTATATGGTAAAATCTATGTTTTATAAAAACTACAATAGACATAAGATCAACATGATATATTATGCATTTAATTAAATTAGACTGGAAGTAAATACATCCTTTTTGTTTTTTTTGAGACACAGTCTCACTCTGTTACCCAGGAAGGGGTTCACTGGTGCAATCACGGCCCACTGCAGCCTCTGCCTCCTGGGCTCAAGTGATCCTCCTGCCTCATTTTTTTTTGTTTTTTTTTTTTTTTTTGTAGAGACAACATCTCACTATGTTGCCTAGGCTGGTCTTGAACTCCTGGGCTCAAGTGATCCTCCTGCCTCAGCTTCCCAAAGTGCTGACATTACAGATGTGAACCACCATGACTAGTAAATATATCGATATGTAAAAAGCAGTTATTTTTTGGTGAAAGGATCATGGCTGACTTTTTAAAATTGTATTTTAAACATTCTAAATGAAATATGTAAAAAATATTATTAACACAAATAAATGAATGCAATAATAAAATAATACATATTTGTCTCTACTGGGCTATAATTTTATACAACCAACCTGAAAATTATACATGATAAAATAACTTAAGTGATATCAGAAATCCTTGGAAAATCAAATATTGGAGGACAAGATTTAATAACAATGTTACAAGCATGGCTATCCTAACTGTTTGGATAGTGACGGTACCATACTTCTTCGTAAGACTAAGACTGTGAGATGGGCTCCTGTTGGCTTCTTATTCTGTGAAGCTCTTCATACCCTTATTCCTTTGGTTAAAACAAATATATAAATGAGAATAATTGCTATTTCACAAGTTGTTGATGGAGAGATTAATCGAGATAAGTAAGGCAATACTATTATGATTAGCACATATGGAGTTTTAATAGATATTAATCACCCTATCCCCCTTCTTTTTTTTTCTATAAAGATGGAGAAGTTTTTCATAGAAACATGTAAGACATACTTAAAAATACCTGATTTGCCATAAAAAGGAAGCATTTCAGCCAGGCGTGGTGGTTCATGGCTGTAATCCCAGCACTTTGGCAGGCTGAGGTGGGCCAATCACCTGAGGTCAAGAGTTTGAGAACAGCCTGGTTAACATGGTGAAATCTCGTTTCTACTAAAAATACAAAAAATTAGCCTGGCATGATGGTGCGTGCCTGTAATGCAGCTATCAGGAGGCTGAGGCAAGAGAATCACTCAAACCCTGAAGGCAGAGATTGCTGTGAGCCGACATCACACCACTGCACTCTAGCTGGGGCAACAAGAGCCAAACTCTGTCTCAGAAAAAAAGTAAGCATTTCTAAAATTATTATTAAAAATTGCCTCTCTTTAAATATGTTATGACAATTCATTCATTATGGTCTATATTTCCTTGTGTTATTAAGAATAAAAATAGTTGTGAGCTCTATTGACTATTACCCATAGCTTGACCAAAAAAATTGTTGACATGCTTCTTAGAACCATTTGGCAATTTGTTATGCAGAGCCAGCCACTTCCCTAATAAACCAAAGAAATGTTGAGGGACTCTTCTCTTCTTTCCTGTTTCTTCTATCAAGTTTAAAAATAAGGAAACTATTTCCTAAAATAAAAAGAATAGATATATAGGAAAATAAAGGTCTCACAATGGCAAACTTTAAGTCTTAATTTAATCCTTTTTTAAATGAAATATGTGGGAATATCTAAATCCTCTGCATACACCCAAATTGTTTATGCAGGGTCTGAAGAACAGATAACTGGAAGTTAGGAAGAGACAGGCACAGGGAGAAAAAAGGAGAACCAAGAGACAATAGATTAAAAGGCAACCTCAGAGGGTGGAGCAAGATGGCCGAAGAGGAACAGCTTCAGTCTCCAGCTTCCAGGGCAAGTGACACAGAAGACGGGTGATTTCTGCATTTTCAACTGAGGTACCAGGTTCATCTCACTAGGGAGTGCCGGAAAATCAGTGCTGGTCAGCTGCTGCAGCCTGACCAGTGAGAGCTGAGGCAGGGCGAGGCATCGCCTCACCTGGGAAGCCCAAGGGGGAAGGGAATCCCTATTCCTAGCCAGGGGAACTGAGACACACAACGCCTGGAAAATCGGGTAACTCCCACCCCAATACTGCATTTTACCAAGGGTCTTAGCAAACGGCACACCAGGAGATTATATCCCACACATGGCCAGGAGGGTCCCACACCCACGGAGCCTCCCTCATTGCTAGCACAGCAGTCTGCGATCTAACTGCAAGGCAGCAGCAAGGCTGGGGGAGGGGCGCCCACCATTGCTGAGGCTTAAGTAGGTAAACAAAGCCACTGGGAAGCTTGAACTGGGTGGAGCCCACAACAGCTCAAGGAGGCCTGCCTGTCTCTGCAGACTCCAACTCTGGGGACAGGGCACAGCTAAACAAAAAAAAAAAAGCTACAGAAACCTCTGCAGATGCAAACAACCCTGTCTAACAGCTTTAAAGAGAGCAGTGGATCTCCCAAAACAGAGACTGAGATCTGAGAACCGACAGACTGCCTGTTCAAGTGGGTCTGTGACCCCTGAGTAGCCTAACTGGGAGACATCCCCCACTAGGTGCAGATCGACACCCCACGCCTCATACGGCAGGGTACACCCCTAAGACGAAGCTTCCAAAGCAAGAATGAGAAAGGCATACTCGCTGTTCAGCAATATTGTATCTTCTGCAGCCTCTGCTGCTGATACCCAGGCAAACAGGGTCTGGAGTGGACCTCAAGCAAACTCCAACAGACCTACAGCTGAGGGTCCTGACTGTTAGAAGGAAAACTAACAAACAGGAAGGACACCCACACCAAAACCACATCAGTACGTCACAATCGTCAAAGACCAAAGGCAGATAAAACCACAAAGATGGGGAAAAAGCAGGGCAGAAAAGCTGGAAATTCAAAAAATAAGAGCGCATCTCCCCCTCCAAAGGAAGGCAGCTCATCGCCAGCAATGGATCAAAGCTGGACGGAGAATGACTTTGATGAGTTGAGAGAAGAAGGCTTCAGTCCATCAAACTTCTCAGAGCTAAAGGAGGAATTATGTACACAGCGCAAAAAAACTAAAAATCTTGAAAAAAGAATGGAAGAATGGATAACTAGAATAATCAATGCAGAGAAGGCCATAAACGAACTGACAGAGATAAAAACCATGACACGAGAAACACGTGACAAATGCACAAGCTTCAGTAACTGACTCGATCAATTGGAAGAAAGAGTATCAGTGATTGAGGATCAAATGAATGAAATGAAGCGAGAAGAGAAATCTAAAGAATAAAGAGGAAAAAGAAATGAACAAAGCCTTCAAGAAGTATGGGATTATGTGAAAAGACCAAATCTATGTCTGATTGGGGTGCCTGAAAGTGAGGGGGAAAATGGAACCAAGTTGGAAAACACTCTTCAGGATATCATCCAGGAGGACTTCCCCACCTAGTAAGGCAGGCCAACATTCAAATTCAGGAAATACAGAGAATGCCACAAATATACTCCTCCAGAAGAGCAACTCCATGACATATAATTGTCAGATTCACCAAAGTTGAAATGAAGGAAAAACTGTTAAGGGCAGCCAGAGAGAAAGGTCGAGTTACCCACAAAGGGAAGCCCATCAGACTAACAGCAGGTCTCTCAGCAGAAACTCTATAAGCCAGAAGAGAGCAGGGGCCAATATTCAACGTTCTTAAAGAAAAGAATTTTAAACCCAGAATTTCATATAAAGCCAAATTAGGTTTCATAAGTGAAGGAGAAATAAATTCCTTTACAGATAAGCAAAGGCTTAGAGATTTTGTCACCACCAGGCCTGCCTTGCAGGAGACCCTGAAGGAAGCACTAAACAGGGAAAGGAACAATAGGTACCAGCCATTGCAAAAATATGCCAAAATGTAAAGACCATCGATGCTAGGAAGAAACTGCATCAACTAACGAGCAAAATAATCAGTTAATATCATAATGACAGGATCAAGGTCACACATAACAATCTTAACCTTAAATGTAAATGGAATAAATGGTCCAATTAAAAGACACAGACTGGCAAACTGCATAAAGAGTCAAGACCCATCAGTTTGCTGTATTCTGGAGACCCATCTCACATGCAGAGACACACATAGGCTCAAAATAAAGGGATGGAGGAAGATCTACCAAGCAAATGGAGAACAAAAAAAGCAGGGGTTGCAATCCTAGTCTCTGATAAAACAGACTTTAAACCACTGAAGTTCAAAAGAGACAAAGAAGGTCATTACATAATGGTAAAGGGATCAATTCAACAGGAAGAGCTAACTCTCCTAAATATATATGCACCCAATACAAGAGCACCCAGATTCATAAAGCAAGTCTTTAGAGACTTACAAAGAGACTTAGACTCTCATATAATAATAATGGGAGACTTCAACACCCCACTGTCAACATTAGACAGATCAACGAGACAGAAAGTTAACAAGGATATCCAGGAATTGAACTCATCTCTGCACCAAGCGGACCTAATAGACATCTATAGAACTCTCCACCCCAAATCAACAGAATATACATTCTTCTTAGCACCACATCACACTTATTCCAAATTGACCACATAATTGGAAGTAAAGCACTCCTCAGCAAATGTACAATAACAGAAATTATAACAAACCTTCTCTCAGACCACAGTGCAATCAAACTAGAACTCAGGACTAAGAAACTCAATTAAAACCGCTCAACTACATGGAAACTGAACAACCTGCTCCTGAATGACTACTGGGTCCATAATGAAATGAAGGCAGAAATAAAGATGTTCTTTGAAACCAATGAGAACAAAGATACAACATACCAGAATCTCTGGGACACATTTAAAGCAGTGTGTAGAGGGAAATTTATAGCACTAAATGCCCACAAGAGAAAGCTGGAAAGATCTAAAATTGACACTCTAACATCACAATTAAAAGAACTAGAGAAGCAAGAGCAAACACATTCAAAAGCTAGCAGAAGGCAAGAAATAACTAAGATCAGAGCAGAACTGAAGGAGATAGAGACACAAAAAACCCTCCAAAAAGTCAATGAATCCAGGAGTCGGTTTTTTGAAAAGATCAACAAAGTTGATAGACCACTAGCAAGACTAATAAAGAGGAAAAGAGAGAAGAATCAAATAGACGCAATAAAAAATGATAAAGGAGATATCACCACTGACCCCACAGAAATACAAACTACCATCAGAGAATACTATAAACACCTCTACGCAAATAAACTAGAAAATCCAAAATAAATGGATAATTTCCTGGACACTTACACTCTCCCAAGACTAAACCACGAAGAAGTTGAATCCCTGAATAGACCAATAGCAGGCTCTGAAATTGAGGCAACAATTAATAGCCTACCCACCAAAAAAAAAGTCCAGGACCAGAAGGATTCACAGCTGAATTCTACCAGAGGTACAAGGAGGAGCTGGTACCATTCCTTCTGAAACTATTCCAATGAATAGAAAAAGAGGGAATCCTCCCTAACTCATTTTATGAGGCCAACATCATCCTGGTACCAAAGCCTGGCAGAGACACAACAAAAAAAGAGAATTTTAGACCAATATCCCTGATGAACATCGATGCAAAAATCCTCAATAAAATACTGGCAAACTGAATCCAGCAGCACATCAAAAAGCTTATCCATCATGATCAAGTGGGCTTCATCCCTAGGATATAAGGCTGGTTCAACATACGCCAATCAATAAACATAATCCAGCATACAAACAGAACCAAAGACAAAAACCACATGATTATCTCAATAGATGCAGAAAGGGCCTTTGACAAAATTCAACAGCCCTTCATGCTAAAAACGCTCAATAAATTCGGTATTGATGGAACGTACCTCAAAATAATAAGAGCCATTTATGACAAACCCACAGCCAATATCATACTGAATGGGCAAAAACTGGAAGCATTCCCTTTGAAAACTGGCACAAGACAGGGATGCCCTCTCTCACCACTCCTATTCAACATAGTGTTGGAAGTTCTGGCTAGGGCAATCAGGCAAGAGAAAGAAATCAAGGGTATCCAGTCAGGAAAAGAAGAAGTCAAATTGTCCTTGTTTGCAGATGACATGATTGTATATTTAGAAAACCCCATCATCTCAGCCCAAAATCTCCTTAAGCTGATAAGCAACTTCAGCAAAGTCTTGGGATACAAAATTAATGTGCAAAAATCACAAGCATTCTTATAAACCAGAAACAGACAAGCAGAGAGCCAAGTCAGGAATGAACTTCCATTCACAATTGCTTCAAAGAGAATAAAATACCTAGGAATCCAACTTACAAGGGATGTAAAGGACCTCTTCAAGGAGAACTACAAACCACTGCTCAGTGAAATGAAAGAGGACACAAACAAGTGGAAGAACATACTATGCTCATGGACAGGAAGAATCAATATCGTGAAAATGGCCATACTGCCCAAGGTTATTTATAGATTCAATGCCACCCCCATCAAGCTACCAATGAGTTTCTTCACAGAATTGGAAAAAACTACTTTAAAGCTCATATGAACCAAAAAAGACCCCACATTGCCAAGACAATCCTAAGTCAAAAGAACAAAGCTGGAGGCATCACGCTACCTGACTTCAAACTATACTACAAGGCTACAGTAACCAAAACAGCATGGTACTGGTACCAAAACAGAGATATAGACCAATGGAACAGAACAGAGTCCTCAGAAATAATACCACACATCTACAGCCATCTGATCTTTGACAAACCTGAGAGAAACAAGAAATGGGGAAAGGATTCCCTATTTAATAAATGGTGCTGGGAAAATTGGCTAGCCATAAGTAGAAAGCTGAAACTGGATCCTTTCCTTACTCTTTATACGAAAATTAATTCAAGATGGATTAGAGACTTAAATGTTAGACCTAATACCATAAAAACCCTAGAAGAAAACCTAGGTAATACCATTCAGGACATAGGCATGGGCAAGGACTTCATGTCTAAAACACCAAAAGCAACGGCAACAAAAGCCAAAATTGACAAATGGCATCTAATTAAACTAAAGAGCTTCTGCACAGCAAAATAAACTACCATCAGAGTGAACAGGCAACCTACAGAATGGGAGAAAATTTTTGCAATCTATTCATCTGACAAAGGGCTAATATCCAGAACCTACAAAGAACTCAAACAAATTTACAAGAAAAAAACAAACAACCCCATCAAAAAGTGGGCAAAGGATATGAACAGACATTTCTCAAAAGAAGACATTCATACAGCCAACAGACACATGAAAAAATGCTCATCATCACTGGCCATCAGAGAAATGCAAATCAAAACCACAATGAGATACCATCTCACACCAGTTAGAATGGCAATCATTAAAAAGTCAGGAAACAACAGGTGCTGGAGAGCATGTGGAGAAATAGGAACACTTTTACACTGTTGGTGGGATTGTAAACTAGTTCAACCATTATGGAAAACAGTATGGCGATCCCTCAAGGATCTAGAACTAGAAGTACCATATGACCCAGCCATCCCATTACTGGGTATATACCCAAAGGATTATAAATCATGCTGCTATAAAGACATATGCACACGTATGTTCATTGTGGCACTCTTCACAATAGCAAAGACTTGGGATCAGCCCAAATGTCCATCAGTGATAGACTGGATTAAGAAAATGTGGCACATATCCACCATGGAATACTATGCAGCCATAAAAATGGATGAGTTTGTGTCCTTTGTAGGGACATGGATGCAGCTGGAAACCGTCATTCTCAGCAAACTATTGCAAGAACAGAAAACCAAACACCGCATGTTCTCACTCATAGGTGGGAACTGAACAATGAGATCACTTGGACTCGGGAAGGGGAACATCACACACTGTGGCCTATCATGGGGAGGGGGGAGGGGGGAGGGATTGCACTGGGAGTTATACCTGATGTAAATGATGAGTTGATGGGTGCTGACGAGTTGATAGGTGCAGCACACCAACATGGCACAAGTATACATATGTAACAAACCTGCACATTATGCACATGTACCCTAGAACTTAAAGTATAATAATAAAAAAAAAGAAAAAATAAAATAAAAAATAAAAATAAAAATAAAATGTCACCTCCAAGATGCTGTTTCTGTGTGTGATGCATCCCATCTCCTTCATGAGAGCTTGAAATCAAAAGTTGCTGACTTAATTATGGAAGCGAATGAGGGACATTCCATTTGTCCTAAGAGTCTGAGAAATACACTCCATTAAAGATGTATACACCCTCTGTTCTCACCAAGTGTGACCAGCTGCAAAATGCAAACTTATTTTTCACAGCAGGAATAATTTCATTATGGAACTATATGTATGCAGGGGAATAAACCACTTGATTTCCCATCATTTTATTTTAAACATATTGGCTAATATGTCAGAAGCAATCACATTTAAAGGGGCAAAGAAATTAGATGCAACGTTATCAACAATTTTAAAGACTTAAAATCTTTTTAAACTAAAATATGACAAGAATAAATATGTAGAAAGACAGCCTTTACTTTTAATGAGACTTCGTTTTTAAAAATATATGTATTTAAAATACTAATGACTACTTACAAATGAGATGTTGACTTGCATCTCAAATTTAAGTCATGTCGATGCTAAGCAAAATTTCTGCTAAAATCATTAGGAGTAAAGAATCTGTCAAGTAGAAATATGGCCATGACTGGGGCTATTTACCCATGTTTCTGATACTCCTTTAGGACACTTATAAAGTCAGGCAGTCTTGTGGCTTTTTTTTTTTTTTTTTTTTTTTTTTTTTTTTTTTTTTTTTTTGACCAACAGTATCTGAGCAGAGCTCATGTATGTACTTCCATGTGGATACTGCAAGAACCAGCTAAGGACTTGATAGCCTCCTCCCTGTGCCATGGTGACCAGTGATGCTCCAGATGGAGAACAGTGTCACTTGGGTCCCAGGATGAAGACAACACAAGATCAAGCACCAGCTGTCCCACATGGTGATAAAAGCTGAATGAGAGGTAAACCTTGCTGTTTTCAGCCAGAGAGTTATTGCACCTCATTCTGGACTATCTTGATTAATATTGACATTGAAACTATACTTTTAGCTTTGCATGTGGTTATCTTTATATTGCAGAGAGACAACAGTTATTCATGTGTGCAGTTGCTTAGTCATTTATTAACTGAATATGATAGAGCATGTACTCTCTGCTAGGTTCTAGGGAGACTGTGGTAGGCAGGACAAATTATCTGTTTTCATAGAGTTTGTATTTAAGTAGGAAGAGATGAGCAACACATAGGTAAGTGCCTTTAGAAATTTATTTCACATTATGAAATGTCCTATGCAGAAAACAAAGGAGTAAATGAAAGAAAGTAAGTGGTAGTGGGAAAGAAGGTTTAGGAGAAGCAATGATTTTTAAGCTCAGATATGAATAGTGAGAAGGAGCCAGCCATGGAAGAATCCAAGAAAAGGAAATAACATGTACATAGGCAGCAAATTTGAACTGTTTTAGGGACAAAAAGAAAACATGTGGGCAGAGTTGAGATGTGAAAGGCAGGAAAGAGCTGGAGCCACCCCTAATATTTGTGGGTTCATGGAAAGGCTACAGCTAGAGATCTCTGGCCCTTCAGCTGCCCTTTTCTTTTTCATCTGTCTCACTCCTTGAAAGACTTAATGCAAATGCGTGTGGATAACCTGGAGCACATGTCCATAGACCCCTCCCAAGTAGCTAACACTTGGTACCCCGAGGCCTAGGCGTATTCACAGCGGTGGCTCAGTTGGCCTTCAAAGAGCAAATCAGAAAAGAAACCTGTTCAGCCCAAGGAAGTAGGCCCTCAGTCACTGGGGCAAGGAGTTCTAGAAGCCTGGTCCAGAATAGGGGGATAGGGAGGAAGCCTGGTCTCTGAGCATCCATGTCCCCTTGACCCTGCAGACTCCTGACCCTATAGTGAAAGTTATGGCCATTTTGAGTCCAATGGCAGGGACCATACCCAGTCAGATTCTCATGGTAAAAGTTTCCAAAAGCTTGTTTTGTACAAAAAACAAACTATAGAAATGATCCCTGAAAGTATAGCAGCTGGAAACCATCATTCATAGCAAACTATCGCAAGAACAGAAAACCAAACACCGCATGTTCTCACTCATAGGTGGAAACTGAACAATGAGATCACTTGGACTCGGGAAGGGGAACATCACACACTGGGGACTATCATGGGGAGGGGGGAGGGGGGAGGGATTGCATTGGGAGTTATACCTGATGTAAATGACGAGTTGATGGGTGCTGATGAGTTGATGGGTGCAGCACACCAACATGGCACAAGTATACATATGTAACAAACCTGCACGTTATGCACATGTACCCTAGAACTTAAAGTATATTAAAAAAAAAAAAAAAAGTAACAATGTGCTTGGCTCTGAGACAGAATTAAAACAGTCTTTTCTCCCCCAAGTAATATATTTCATTTGCAAAGACTCTCCCAAATAAGAAACATATTTCCAAACAGCAAATTCCCCCAAATAAAAAATATATTGTTAAGCCAAGCTGGAGAATATTGTCAATAATCTCTTATCTCTAATACAAAGAAATAACAAATTTAGCATTGAGGAAACATGTGCATATCAGGAGAATGGTTCAGAGAAAAAACAGCCTGTTTTCACATGTAGAAATTCCCTACCACTAAAAAATCAAGGAATTATAAATTAAAATGGCTACTGGGCCCAGGCAGATAACACACACTAGTGAAGTAGGCCTACTGAGACAAGGATGCAACACATAGTATGTGCCCCTTTAAGAGGTAAGTGCTACTCAGTGTCAGATGATTGAGCATTTGGTGTGGCCAGATATTTTCAATTTTTCAGAAGAAGCCAGATATCAAGTTTATCTGGAAAATATCCCAAATTCAAAAATGTAGCAGGGAGAATAACAAAGAAAATTTTAATCCCTGGGCAGTACCAATAGGTATGGCTAAGAACCACATATAACTGTAAGTGACCAGCTGTAACTTCTGCAAGAGATGAAAATCTTTACTGGGGAATTCAAGTTGAAACGAGTAGAGTGGCAGAAATAATGTTTCCTTTCAAGGGGACATTCACAAATGTCTACATTTATGTGTCATATTGACCTATTTGTTTTGTCTGACTTTTCGTTACATTTTCTGATTACACTTTTCTGAATGTCAGGGCCTTTGTAAACCTGGGTTCTCCTTCTCAAGCATCACTTCTTGGGGTTCTAAGGACATATCCTGTTCTTGCAACCTCCACTACACAGATCAAACTTATCTATAGGCAAAATCAGTTTATGTGAACTTAGAATTTCTTTGCCCCCAAACCTATAACCAGATGGCAAATGTTTATAATTAGTAATATGGATTAAGATATTAATATGGTTTTACTATGTCCCCACCAAAATCTCATCTTGAATTGTAGTTCCCATAATCCCTATGTATCGTGGAAGGGATCTGGGGGAAGGTAATTGAACCATGGGGATAGTTATTTCCATGCTGCTGTTACGGTGATAGTGAGTGAGTTCTCACAAGATCTGAGGGTTTTATATGGGGCTCTTCCCCATTTTGCTTGGCACTTCTCCTTTCTGCCATCATGTGAAGAAGAACACGCTTGCTTCCCCTTCTGCCATGATAGTTAAGTTTCCTGAGGCATCCCCAGCCATGTGGAACTGTGAGTCAATTAAACCTCTTTCCTTTATAAATTACCCACTCTCAGGCAGTCCTTTATAGCAGTGTGAAAATGGAGTAATACAGTAAATTGGTACTGGGTAGTGGGGCACTGCTATAAAAATACCCAGATATGTGGAAGTGACCTTGGAACTGGGTAACAGGCAGAGGTTGGAACAGTTTGGAGGACTCAGAAGATGACAGAAAGATGTGGCAAAGTTTGGAACTTCCTAGAGACTTGTTGAATGAATTTGATAAAAATGCTGATAGTGATATGGACAACAAAGTCCAGGCAGAGGTGGTCTCAGATGGAGATGAGGAACTTGTTGGGAACTGAAATAAAAGTGACTCTTGCTATGTTTTAGCAAAGAGATTGGCAGCATTTTCCCCCTGCCCTAGAGATCTGTGGGACTTTGAACTTGAGAGAGATGATTTAGGGTATCTGGCAGAAGAAATTTCTAAGCAGCAAATCATTCAAGAAATGACTTGGGTGCTGTTAAAAGCATTCAGTTTTATGTATTCACAAAGATATGGTTTGAAATTAGAATTTATGTTTAAAAGGAAAACAGAAAATAAAATTTCAGAAAATCTGGAGCCTGATGATGCAATAGAAAAGAAAAACCCATTTTCTAAGGAGGAATTCAAGCCAGCTGCAAAAAAAAAATTGTGTAAGTAACAAGGAACCAAATGTTAATCACCAAGACAATGAGGAAAATATCTTCAGGGCATGTCAGAGGTCTTCACAGCAGCCCCTCCCATCTCAGGCTCAGAGGCCTAGGAGGAAAAGATGTTTTTGTGCGTCAGGCCCAGGGCCTTGCTGTTTTGTGCAGTCTTGGGTTTTGGGACCCTAGACCTCAGCCATGGCTAACAGGGGTCAAGATACAGCTCTGGCCATGGCTTCAGAGGGTGCAAACTCCAATGCTTGGCAGCTTCCATGGGGTGTTGAGCCTGCAGGTGCACAGAATTCAATAATTGAAGTTTGGGAACCTCCACCTAGATTTCAGAGGATATACAGAAATGCTTGTATGTTCAGGCAGAATTTTGTTGCAGGGTCCTCATGGAGAACCTCTGTTAGGGCAGTGTGGAAGGGAGATATGGGGTTGGAGCTTCCACACACAGTGTTCACTGGGGCACTGCCTAGTGAAGCTGTGAGAAGAGGACCACCATCCTTCAGACCCCAGAATGGGAGATCAACTGACAGCTTACACTGTGTACCTGGAAAGCCACACACCCTCAATTCCAGCCCATGAAGGAAGTGGGCTGAACCCTACAAAGCCCCAGGGGCAGAGCTGCCCAAGGCTATGGGAGCCTACCTCTTGCATAGGTTTGACCTGGATGTGAGACATGGAGTCAAAGGAGATTATTTCAGAGCTGTAAGATTTGACTGCCCTGCTGGATTTTGGACTTGCGTGGGGCCTGTAGCCCCTTCATTTTGGCTAATTTCTCCCATTTTTTAAGGGTGTATTTAACCAATGCCTGACCCCCATTGTATCTAGGAAGTAACTAACTTGCTTTTTATTTTACAGGCTCATAGCCAGAAGGCATTTTTCTGTCTCAGATGAGACACTGGACTTGGACTTTCAGGTTAATGCTGGAATGAGTTAAGACTTTGGGGGACTGTTGGGAAGGCATGACTGTGTTTTGAAAGTGAGGACATGTGATTTGGGAGGGGCTGGGGCAGAATGATATGGCTTGGCTGTGTCCCCACTCAAATCTCATCTTGAATTGTAATTATCATAATCCCCACATATTGTGGGAGGGACCTGGTGGAAGGTAATTGAATCATGGGGTTGGTTACCATCATGTTCTCATTATAGTGAGTGAATTCTCATGAGATCTGATGGTTGTATAAGGGGCTTTTCCCCATTTTGCTTGGCACTTCTCCTTCCTGCCATCATGTGAAGAAGTATGTGTTTGCTTCTCCTTCTGCCGTGATTGTGAGTTTCCTGAGGCCTCCCCAGACATGCAGGAACTATGAGTCAATTAAACCTCTTTCCTTTATAAATTACCCAGTCTGGGACAGTCCTTTATAGCAGCATGAGAAGGAGCTAATATAGTAAATAGGACCTGTTCCATCATGGAAAAGGCAGCAGTTTGTCTCCAACAGAATAGACACTTACTCTGGATATAGGTTTGCCTATCCTGCATGCAATGCATCTGCCAAGACTACCATCCCTGGGCTCTTGGAGTTCCTTATCGACCATCAAATTATTCCACATAGCATTGCCTCTGACCAAGGCACTCACTTTATGGCTAAACAAGTGCAGCAGAGGACTGATGATCATGGAATTCACTGATCTCACCATGCTCCCCATCATCCTGAAGCAGCTGGTTTGACAGAATGGTGGAATGGCCTTTTGAAATCACAATCACAATGCCAAGTAAGTGACCATACTTTGCAGGGCTGGGGCAAAGTTACCCAAAAGGCTGTATATATTCTGAATCTGCATCCAATATATGATACCATTTCTCCCATGGCCAGGATTCACGGGTGCAGGAATCAAGGGGTGGAAGTGAAAGTGGCACCACTCACCATTGTCCCTAGTGACCCGCTGGCAAAACTTTTGCTTCCTATTCCCATACATTACATTTTGCTGGCCTAGAGGTCTTCGTTCCAGAGGGAGGAATGCTGCCACCAGGAGACACAACAATGATTCCATTAAACTGAAAGTTAAGATTGCCACCTGGCCACTTTGGGCTCCTGCTACCTCTAAGTCAACAGGCTAAAAAGGGAGTTACAGTGTTGGCTGCAGTGACTGACCCAGCTTATCAAGATGAAATCAGTCTACTACTCCACAATGGAGGTAAGGAAGAGTATGTATGAAATACAGGAGATTCCTTAGGGTATTTCCTAGTTTTACCATGCCCTGTGATTAAGATCAATGGGAAACTACAACAACCCAACTCAGACAGGACTACAAATTCCTGCCTTCAGGAATTAAGGTTTAAGTCACTCTATCAGGTAAAAAACCACGAATTGCTGCGGTGCTAGCTGAAGGCAAAGGGAATACCGAATGGGTAGTAAAAGAAGGTAGTCACCAATACCAGCTGCAACTACGTGACTGTAATTGTCATGAGTATTTCCTCTTTGTTCTTTGTTCTTTGTTAAGAACATGTTTCTACATATATACACTTGTACTAAGAAAATACCTTCATTTTATTTCCTTTCTTTGTCCTTTATCATGTGACATAAGATTTACTGATTTTATCAGCATTTAAGTGTTGTTACTTTGTGTAATAGCATTTGGGGTGGGAATTTTATGCTTCCAGTTATATGAAGGATAGCTGTAATTATGAGCTTATTATTGTCTTTATCTGAAGATTATGTATGATTTCAGGAGATGTGTATGGATTCAAGTTGACAAGGGGTGAACTTATGACAGTTAAATGTTGAGTGTCAACTAGATTGGATTAAAACAGGCGAAGTACTGACCCTAGGTATGTCTGTGAGGATGTTGCCAAAGGAGATTAACATTTGAGTCAATGAGAGGCAGACCCACCCTCAATCTGGGTAAGCACCATCTAATCAGCTGCCAGTGTGCCCAAAATAACACAGGCAGGAGAAGGTGGAAGAGCAGACTTGCTGAGTGTTTTGGCCTTCATCTTCCTCCCGTGCTGGATGCTTCCTGCCCTCGAACATCAGACTCCAAGTTCTTAATCTTTTGGACTCTTGGATTTGCACCAGTGGTTTGCCAGGGGCTCTTGGGCCTTTGGCCACAGACTGAAGGCTGCACTGTTGGCTTTTCTACTTTTGAGATTTTGGGACTCGAACTGGCTTCCTTGCTCCTCAGCTTGCAGATGGCCTATGGTGGAACTTCACCTTGTGACTGTGAGTCAATACTCCTTAATCAACTCCCCATCATATATGCATCTATCCTATTAGTTCTGTCCCTCTAGAGGACACTGACTAATGCAGATTTCATCTTCAAGAGGGAAAAAGTATAGAATTAGGTCCACACTAAAGTGCAAGGTCTTTGCCTGGGAGCACATCACCAGAGACGACATTAAGGAGAAACTAGGAAGCCTGAAACTTAACACATATAATGATAGAACCCTTATGTTTCTATCATGTTTATAAATTTCAAATTGTATTTGCGTATTTTCTATTTTATCTAATTTTATCTTCAAATAGTTACCACCCAGTTATGGGATTTTTATATCCTCTTTAGAAAAAAATTTTTAATCCTGTTTGCAAAACTTAAGAGCAAAAACTTCATAGCTTAGCATTTTTCTGGTCATTTGATATGCATTCTTACTTATGAATATACTGTCACATGAAGATTATCATGAACTGAAGTGTGTCACCTTCCAAAATCCATATGTTGAAGCCCTAACCCTCAATGTGACTGTATATGGAGAAAAAGTCTTTAAGGAGGTAACTAAGGCTAACTAAAATCATGAGGGTGGAACCCTAATTCAATATGACTCGTGTCGTTAGAACAGAAAGAGACATGAGGATGCCTGGGTGTAGAAGAAGGACTGTGTGAGGACCCAGCATGAAGGCTGCTAGCCAAGGAGAGGCATCAGGTGAAAGCAAATCCATCACCACCTTGATCTTGGACTTTAAAAATTCCAGAAAAATAGGAAATAAATTTTTGTTGTTTAAGCCACCTAGCCTGTAATATTTTGTTATAACAGCCCTGGCAGACAAATACAAAGATGTTAAACATAACCCTGATTTCCCTGTTTTCTCATGCTCTGAGTTCAATCTTTTTGTAGGGTGTAGGTTCAATCAGTGTTTATTGAGCAAGCATCATTCAATAGAACTTACTATACAGTGACCCAAATTAACTACCGAAATGGCCTGAAACACTGGAGGAGTTATTTCTCAATTTACTGATCTATGA